>NW_022985176.1:529231-687939 GCF_010093535.1 Lindgomyces ingoldianus
GCCTGTGTCAACGGGAGGCTCCGGGGCGCACGAAGGCTCAGCAGTGAGCCCTCTCTGCGTGGCTACGCACGCGGTGGGTTGCTGATCTTGTCTTTGTGCAATCGGTTGATCCGGGGGCGCGCACGAGGCTCGCTCACCCCTCTCTGTGTGGCTACGCACACGGTGGATGTGAGCTTCTTCGTACCTTCTCTGCGTGGCTACGCACGCGGTAGGTGTGAGCTTCTCGTACGGTGGCGGTTTTGTCAATCCTTGCGAATCTGCCTGTCAAAAAGACAGGTTTTCTGCGAAGGCTCAGGGAGCCCTCTCTGCGTGGCTACGCACGCGGTGGGTTTAAGCTTTCGCAGCAAAACGGTCTGTTAACAGACTGATCAGTGTCGGTTGACCTGGGTTCGATCGAACGAACGTACGCCCAAGGGGCGTACCAAGAGGTGAGCAGGCAACACAATGTATTGATTCTGGTGACGGCTGCCATCCTAAGTACGTTGGGATGGCTGGTTTTATACTGGCCCCCTGCCAAGCCCGCACAGATATCACGTGAGATAAGCTTACGTGATATCCACACAGAGTTGGATCAATATACCTGTGATTAACGTTCGGACAAATAGTTTAAAATAACTTTAAAAATTACCTTTATAACTAGTATTTATGTGTTAATAAATACTGCCTAAAACACTAGCTAACTAAACATAGAGCTAGATAGTAGCTACATAGAACTTAGGCAAGCAAACTAGTAAACAACACGCTCCCTAGAATAGCATTAACTTGCAAAATGCCTTAGTGCGCCCACTGCAATGCTAAAACTAAGCATAAACAGAAGCCTTAGATAGAATGTAAAAACTAAGTAAACTACACATTCTACTACTTTTAGTAAAAAGCCTATTAGCAAGATAACTAAATACTGTACTACTATAAAATAAAAAACTAACACTGCACAGTAGTAAAATGCATAATATAAAGTTATTAAAAATATAAAATATAAGCTAACTAAATTAAAAGCTACTAGAAAGAAGCTCTTAAAGTAGGAGAGAATAACAGCATAGACTACCTAAAAGTTCTTTATAAACTCTGTACCCTTGTTGCTGTAGGACAAGGACTAGGCAGAAGCCTAACTACAGAAATAACCCTCTTCTGCCTAGGACAAGAATAGACAGGCCTTGCGCTAATAGACAGCAGTTACACTTTTATAGTAATTAACTCTACATAGGTTAACTAGAAATAGATACCTTTTAAAAGTAAAAAAAAACCTTTTAAAGTAACCTTAGTAGACACCTTATTAATTAAATATAGAGTAAAATAGATATAACTTAAAACTTATAAACTTATTATAAATGCTAAAGAAACTAATAACTAGATATCTTTTAACATCTTACTATTAAAAAAAAAGTACTAAGTAATACTTAGTTATAATTAGCTTTATAAACATAATCTTATAATTAACTAGTAAACTATAACTCTAGTAACAAAATAAGACTACGCTAGAATAATATAGTTAGCCTACTATAATAATTTATGCACCTTCTACTAGTAAGTAAAAGAAAAAAGTAGATATTTCTTTAAAAAAGAAAAACTAAAAAAGTTCTTTTACTAAAAACTAAAAGCCTAAGCAGTCTATTTAATAAAAGAAGAACTAAAAAAAATGTTTTTTAAAAAATTCTAAAAAAAATAAGACCTTAACTAAATAAGAATTTATAAAATTGCCTATAAAACTAGAGACTTACTAAAAGAATATAAGGAGTATAAAGACATGTTTAAAACCCTAGAAGACCTAGGAGAACTACCCCTACACTAACTATAGGACCACGCTATTAATCTTAAACTAGAACCTTAGCTAAAGGCTTATAAACTCTAACTATTAACTAAAGCCTAAAAAGACGCACTACAAGAGTACGTAGACAGGATGCTATTATAAGGACACATTTAAAAAAGTAATAGTCTAGTAGCATTAGCAGTAGTCTTTATAAAAAAGAAAAATAGCAAAGTAAGAGTATATTAAAACTACTAAACT
The DNA here is from genome assembly GCF_010093535.1 of Lindgomyces ingoldianus. Taxonomy (NCBI): domain Eukaryota; kingdom Fungi; phylum Ascomycota; class Dothideomycetes; order Pleosporales; family Lindgomycetaceae; genus Lindgomyces; species Lindgomyces ingoldianus. The sequence goes on from NW_022985176.1 coordinate 531,237, forward strand.
TTAAATAATAATACTATAAAAAATTAGTACCCCCTTTTAATAATTTAGAACATTATAAACTAACTAAAAGGAACTAAGCACTTTACTAAGTTTAATGTCTAAGACAGATTTAATAAAATTAGGATTAAATAAGAACATAAGTAGATAACTACTTTTAGGACTTTTAGAAAATTATATAAATTACTTATTATGCCTTTTAGACTTACTAACATGCTAGTAACTTTCTAAAGAGTTATTAACACAGCTCTAAATCTGTACCTAGATATATTTATGCTTATATACCTTAACAACATACTAGTGTATACAAAGGAAAGCTAAGATAATTATATATCTAAGGTAAAACTTATATTAGAACGCCTTAGATAATACAGTTTACACCTCTAGCTAGAAAAATGCAAATTTAATATATAAAAAACTAAATATTTAGAATTTATTATAAACTAAAACTAGATAAAAATAAACCTAAAAAAAATAACTAAAGTACTTAAATAGCCTGTACCTAAGTCTGTTACAGAAATTAGAGGATTCCTTAGACTAATAGGCTACGTATAAAGAATAATTAAGAACTATTCTAAAATAGCGCTCCTACTTACTAACGCTATAATAAAAGAAAAAGTGTTGTGCAAATTCTAATAAATAACTAAAATAGATTAATTTTTTAAAAAACTAAAAAAAGTTATTACTAGTTACTTAGTCCTTAGAATGTATAACTTAACTCTTAAAACTAAAGTATATACTAATGCCTTAAAACACACTAAAGAAGCAGCCCTTTTATAAAAGTAAAAGAATAGTTATTAGCACCTAGTAGCATACTATTTAGCAAAATTTGCCTCTACTAAATAGAAATACACTATACTAGACAAAGAACTTAAGGCTATAGTTAACACTTATAGAAATTAAGAAGTTAAATTATAAAGACTTAAATAATAATTTATTATTTATACTAACTATACTAACTTAGTAATGTTTTTAACAACAAAGAAACTCTCTCTAATGCATGTATAGTAGGCAATAAAGCTAGCACAGTTTAATTTTATTATTAAACACGTCCCTAGAAGCAGCAATTAACAAGTAGACATCCTTAGCAGACGTTCTAACTACTTTAATAAATTAGAAAAAGACATAGAGGAATTTGCAATCTTTAAAGAGACTAACTAGGGCCTAGTATACAACAGACTAGAGCTAGAAGGACTAATCTGTTCTCTAATAATTACTAAACATAAATAGAAAAACTTTATTAAAGAATATTATAAAGCCCTAATGTTTAGACACCTTAGAATAGGATTACTTTAAAAGAAAATAAAAAAAGTAATTTTTAAAGACATTCTATAATTAAAGCACTTATGCACTAAGGTACTATAAGAATGTAACTTATATAATAAAAACAACTCTTAAAGGTATAAACTATATAGACAACTTTAACTAATTATAGCACCTAAACAGCCCTAGACTATAATAATAATAGACTTTATAACAGGACTACTGCTATCCTATAAACCTAGTACAGAAAGGCTTTATAACATAATTATAGTAATAGTTAACAAAACTATAAAATTTATTTTTATGTAGATAATAGAAAAAAGTATAACAGCAAAAGAATTTATGTTTAAAATAAAAAAAAATCTCTTTATAACTTATAAATGCCTATAGATTATTATCTTAGATAGAGATAAACTTTTTACTAGCAAATATTAAGCAACTATAGTCTAACACTTTAAAATAACCTATAAACTCTCTACAGCCTATTACCCTTAGACAGATAGACAGACAGAATAAATAAACACAGAAATAGAAAAATACCTGCAAAAGTACATCTTGTATAAATAAACAGACTAGCTAGAATAGTTGCTAATAGCCTAGTTAGCTATTAACACTACATAATCTGCTTTAACTAAGATAACCCTGTATAAAGCAAATTTTAGCTACTCTTATAAATACAAGCTTTCTAGAACTTAGCTAATAGACCTACTAAAAGCCTTAAACTAGATAACATAACTTTTAGAAATATATTAAAAATTAAGTAAAGAAGCCTAGCTTACAGTTAAAGCTATAGAAGCATTAGTAAACTAACATAAATAAATAGCACTAGAAATATATTTTTATAATTATGTATATTTAGATACTATAAACTTTAAAAACTCTTAACTAGCATAAAAGCTAGCTAAAAAATAAATAGGACTCTATAAAGTTATCTAAACCTGCCTAGAAGCATGCAAGCTTAAGTTACTAAAAGACATAAAAATCTTTCTATAGTTTTACATTTCTAAGCTAGAAATAGTACCTAAAAACATCTTATTAGTAACTTAAAAATAGAATAAAAAGAAACTTAAATATAAAGTAGAAAAGATTCTAAACAAAAAAGAAAATTACTACTTAATAAAGTAGGTAAGGTACCTAGCTTATAAAAACACTTAGGAACCTATTATAAACTTACAGAACGCCTAAAAGGCGCTATAGAAATATTACTTACACCTTTTAAGTTAAACTATTTAAGTAAAAGTTCCTGCAACTAAAAAACATTCTTGCCTGCTAAAGCTACTGTTGCATTAGTTAGCTATAATATAAAAAGACTACGCCTCTTTAACACTAGCTAAGGCAGAGGAAGACTAGCTACTTTTGCCTTAAGTGCTTTAAGCTTATCTAAGAAGAAAAGGTCTTTTTCTAGATATTTTGCTCTTTAATCTGCTAGAAGATTAAGCTACTTCTGCGCTCTCTCCTAATAGGCTATAGAGAACTGTAGGCGCGCTAAGGACTTTTTCTTTTTATGCATCTTATCTTTTTAAGCTTTTTTTAACTTTACTTATAATCTCTTTTACTTTTTTTTTAAACAATTTTAAAATATATTTAACATAAATGCATTATAACAGCATCTTTTTTAAACGCACTCTACACACTTGTCTAATAATAAGGACATTATGTAAGAAAAACTGCTTAAATAACAGGCGCTATAAGAACACATTTTTATACACTAAAGTAGGTTAAGTTAAGCAACTGTCTAGAAATAACAAGTAAAGGTAGAAAGACAAAAAGCCTAATAAGGCATAGTTAAAAAAGATAAGCATATGTTAGGTATTTATAGAAAAACACACACTAGTTAAAAAAAAAACCTAACACTTATAATAAAAAAAACATAACAGCAAGAATACTAACTAAGAGAGAAGCCTACATGTTATAGCTAATAATTAGACTGTAATAACTTAGCTTGCTATTGCACACAGCCCTAAGCATAATAGATAAAAGACAGTTAACTCTATAATTAGCAGACTTTATAACTAAACAGAAGAGAAATAGCGCTATCTAATAAATAAATGCTTAGCAAAATGTGTTATTTAATAAGGTATTATAAGCTTACACGCTTACAGGCTACAAAGAAAAACAGTATGCAGACATGCTAGCATACAACTACTATATATATAGTTTTAATTCTAACTATAGTTAGAAAGTTGTAATTAATGTTTAGTTTATTTTTTATAATAAACTAAGAAGCTTAAATCTTTTCTAAAGAAGATTAAGCTGCCTTATATATCTTACAACATATATACCTCTAACCTCTGTCTACCTGACTAGTAAAACCCAGCTACCCATACAGCTATAGAGACAAACCACAGCCTGCCTCCTGAACCCCGATTATCCCTCACTCTGCTCAACAGACTGTACACCTGATCCAGCTAAGTTCTCATCCCCTCTCCACTAATACCCACATAGGCCGTTGTACTCCGGAAAATACCATTTCCCCGGAGTAAGGATTGTAACAGCAAGCAAGCATAGGTCTACAGCGCAGGGCGCGTTGCAAGCGCGCAGACGTTAACATCGCAAACAACGCTAAGCTGCGCGCTAATGCGCACTATATCCTAGCTACAATTTGCAAGCAGCGGCTAGAGAATACGCACTAGGTCTATGTTCTAAAGCAGGAGGAATTTAAGGTAGTATTCTTGCCCACCTGCCTGCCTATCTATGTGTCTATGTCTGTGCTAACTCCCGCGTCTAGGCGTTCTGCAAGAGGAAGCAGTACTATAACAGCAGCACTGTTATAGAGGAGAAGCTACTACTCTTTTTAGTTAAAAAAGTTATAAACTAGCCTTTAAAGACTAAGTCTTATAAGGTAGGGAGCAACATCCTCTAAGACAAGACACGTCTTACTTAGCGCTTAGTTTACGCCTACATTACAGCTATTACTAACTGTTACGGCCAACAATCAGACCGTAATGACTCAGCTCGCTATTGCACACAGCCCCAAGCACAACAGATAGAAGACGGTTAACCCCGCAATTAACAGACCTTATAACTAAACAGAAGAGGAATAGCGCTATCTAATAGATAAATGCTTAGCAGAATGTGTTATCTAATAAGGTATTGTAAGCTTGCACGCTTGCAGGCTATAAAGAAAAACAGCATGCAGACATGCTAGCATGTAACTACTATATATATAGTCTTAATCCTAACTATAGTTAGAAGGTTATAATTAATGTTTAGTTTATTTTTTATAATAGACTAAAAAGCTTAAATCTTTTCTAAAGAGAATTAAGCTACCTTATATATCTTACAATATATATACCTCTAACTCTTGTCTACCTAACTAGTAAAACCTAGCTACCTATACAGCTATAGAGACAAACTACAGCCTGCCTTCTAAACTCTAATTATCTCTTACTCTGCTTAACAGACTGTACACCTAATCTAGCTAAGTTCTTATCCCCTCTCTACTAATACCTACATAGGCTGTTGTACTCTAGAAAATACTATTTCTTTAAAGTAAAAATTATAACATTAATTACTACCTTTTTAAAAGTATAGCACCTTACACCTTTTTTAATATTAGCATAACTAGAGCTAGCGCAGCTAGCACTAGTAAAACCCTGTCTAGAAATAAAGCAGAACATAGTTAATAAATATAATATCTCTAATAAGAAATTAAAGCACTTAGAACTTAGCTTTAATAATAACTACATGTTTAACAACTACACGCTCTTTACTTAGAAGTTGCTAAGCTCTGCAACACTGCTAGAAAAAAGACTAGCATTAAGTTAAAAAAGTTACTACACCTAGCCTTTTCTAAATTATTTAATAGCATAGCTAAAAACTTTAAGCTATTCTTTACTTAATATTACTTATACATGCAGTATAATAAGGGCGCTTTTTAAATAAATAAGGAAATAATCTTATAAATAGAACTCTACCTAGAAGGACCCCTAGCTATCTAGTTCTAACTACACGCAGATAATTAGATAAAACATAAAGTAACTAAAAAAGTTTATTTTATTTACACTTAAGAAATCTTTTAAAGCTTAAATGCCTTTAAATAAGCTTTTATAATAATTTATAGTTAAGCTAACTAGAAAGAAAAGGCAGTTAATAGAATAAACACCTTATAATAAAGAAAAGGCATAGTCTAATTATATGTAGCACACTTCTGCAAATAATTAGCTATTAGCAGATAGACTAACAAAGTAGCTATTAGAAGAATGTTCTATAATAAACTATCTAATATAATTAAAAATAAATTTATGCATTACAGCAAACTAAAAAAATTTAAAGAATACATAAAAAAAGCAACTACATATAATAATTAGTATTAAGAATGTCTTTATAAGAAGCGCTCTAGCATAACGCCCTAGAAACTAGAAGTATTCTAGAAAAAGAAAAAGGCTTAAAAGTTTAATAGTAAACTAATAAATCTTAGCTATACTAAATATATATAAGGCTTAACTAAGAAAAAAAGTAAGTTTTAAATAAGTAAAAAGCTACTACTAAGTACTAAATAATAAAAATAGCTTAAGAAAAAAGCGTGCCTTAACTATAAAAAAGTAGGACACTATAAAAAAAAGTGCCTAGACTCTAGTAACTAGAAGAATAAAAATAAAGAACTAACTATAAAAGTAATATATATAGAGTAGGGTCTAACAGGACCTAAAATCTTAGACAGACTAAACAAGAACCTCTGCTAGTAATACAGAGGTAATTACAAATCTAACAGATGCCTAAAAGAATACTAGAAGGTTAAAGTATAAAATAATAATAACATATTTAAGGCACTAAAACAAGTAGCTACTTATAAAAAATAGTAAGGCTACACGCAAGCAATAATGTATGTTATAAACATAAAAAAAAAGAAAGAATTATTCTCTTTAAGACAGCTAATAACTAGAATCTCTACTTAAAAACTATAATACTAATTTAACTACAGCAACTGCTAGAAGTGTAGCAACACCTATAACCTATAAAATTGCAAAAAAATAATATATAAAACACATATTAATAATAATGTAAACACTTACAGTATAATTAAAGAAATTACTAGAACTTACTACACTATTCTAAATAATAAAGAATAGTAGAAAATGTTCTAGAAAATCTTAAATAAAAGAAAGAGCCCTAATTAGTAATACACCCCTTTAATAACTCTAAAACTATGCAACTAGAGAGCTAACACACCCCCTCTAGCATTAGCTATTACACGCAAAGACCTAGAAATCTGCTAACAAAACAGATACTGCATCCTATGTAAAAGCTAAAGACATAATAAGTTCTAATGCACATACTAAAGCTACCCTTTATAAATAGTATAAATAAAAGAGTACTTAAGATAGACATAGGTTTAACTAATACTAGTCTAAAATAACCTTAAAGATTGCCTTTATAACTAGTATTTATATGTTAATAAATACTGCCTAAAACACTAGCTAACTAAACATAAAGCTAGATAGTAGCCACATAGAACTTAGGCAAGTAAACTAGCAAACAACACGCTTCTTAGAATAGCATTAACTTACAAAATGCCTTAGTGCGCCCACTGTAACACTAAAACTAAGCATAAATAAAAGCCTTAGATAGAATGTAAAAACTAAGTAAACTGCGCATTCTACTACTTTTAGTAGAGAGCCTATTAGTAAGATAACTAAATGCTGTACTACTATAAAATAAAAGACTAACACTGCACAGTAGCAAAATGCATAATATAAGGTTATTAAGAATATAAAATACAAGCTAACTAAATTAAAAGCTACTAAAAAGAAGCCCTTAAAGTAGGGGAGAATAACAGTATAAACTACCTAGAAGTTCTCTATAAACTCTGTACCCTTATTGCTATAGAACAAGAACTAGGCAGAAGCCTAACTACAGAAATAACCCTCTCCTACCTAAAATAAAAATAGACAGGCCTTACGCTAATAGACAGCAGTTGCACCTTTACAGTAATTAACTTTATGTAAGTTAACTAGAAATAGATACTTTTTAAAAGTAAAAAAAAACTTTTTAAAGTAACTGTCACAATTATGCACAAGTAAGGTTATAGAGCTTCGCGGAGGTCTAGTTTAATTACTACGTGAGGTATTATAGTAGGTATAAGACGTTGTGTGAGGAACAGGAAAGTTTAGAAGGAAATTAGCAATTAAATACTTAGCTTAGAAGTCTAAGCGCTTTAGGTATAAATTAAGCCTGTTTTAAGTTTAGTTAGTGTTAAAGCAGTTTATGCTTAAGTTTATATCTATGTTATGTTATGTTTATGTTAGACGTGCACTAATAATACTCTAGTACGCGTCTAATACAGTTATGTCTAGGATCTAGAGAGGATACTGTGACAGTACCTCCCCTCTTATTAGAAAGGGAATCCTTTACATTAGTAGTTCTAGCATTAGGTTGTCTTTGTTAGAGTATAGGTTTAGTTTAGATAGGTATTAGGCGTAGAATTAGGTTACTGCAGAGTTCTCTTACAGGGCTTCTGCAAGTTCCTATAACAGTTTGTTATATCTAGTCTATTTTATAAAGTATTTATAGGTATGTTTTTTCTTATTAAACTAGATCTATTTAATATTTTCTATAATATATTTTAGTTTATTATTTATAATAACAAGTTTAGGTAGCAAGTTTAGCTGTCTAGGTAAATAGTTAGATTTAGAGGCTACTTAGCGCAGCAATAATACATAGAACACAGGGTGTATCTTTATGCTGTTAGGTAGGATTAATTAGTAAGCATGCAATAAGACTATATAGGCTACTGTAAAAGGGCTAAAGTTCTTTTAATTAAGTTTTTTTAATTATTAGTTTATTTAAATATTTCTAGTGTCTAGCTAGACCTTCTTGCTAGCTGCATACGTAGGGGCAGAAGTTTAGAATTAGTTTACATACTCTTGTTAAAGAGCTTAAGCCTATGTAAGCTTTTTATAAATGTATTTAGATATGTTTTAAATTTTATTAATAAGTCTATTTACATCTATTACTTATATAAATTAATAAGTTAGTTAAGGAGTATTTATAAGTAGTTTAAATCTTATTTAGAGGTAGTATCTATAGTTTACTAAGAACAAAGATACTTATGTTAATTTAGATGTTATGTTATTAGCTTTAAACTATGCTATAGCTAACTATTTTACCTAGTTATCCTACTAGTAGTTTGTGTACGCTTGTAAGACTTATTCTATTACAGCATTTGCGTTCTTAGTCTAGCTGTTAGTCTCTAGGTAAAAAGCTGTAGATAGATAGAGGATAATTTAGAGCTATTTACAGAGTTTGTCCTAAAAGGCTAAGACAAACTACGTACCTTTGTCTAATATAATTATGTTAGGCAGGCTATAGTAAACCTATACGTATTAGTAGAATAACTAGGCTATATTAGGGGCAGTTATAAAAGAACATAGTATTAAGTGTTAATACTTAGTTAAGTAATTAACAACTACTATAATATTTATATACCCTTTAGATAAAAGTAGGTTTATAATAAAATTAATTAATATATCTTTTTAAGCTTATTTAGAGATTAGGAGTAGTTTAAGTAGGCTATTATACCTTTTTTAAAAGGCCTTTACTTTACAGTAAGTATAGCAACATAATATATATTAGCGTACAGTATAGAACATGCGGGGCTAGTAGTACTCTCTCTGTAGTAGGTTAAGAGTCTTTCCTCTGCCTAGGTGTCCTTTAACAGGTAAGTTGTGTATAATTTAGAGTAGTTTAATTCTTAGTTTATTAAAATTAGAGATTACAAGTTAGTTATAGTAATATAGCTTACTATTTTAGTTTTTATAGTTAGCTAGTGTTACCTTTTTTAACTAACTAGCGCTGTTTTAGAGTAGGTCTAAGGTTTTTTAAATAAATTTATTATTTAAATACTTATTAGTAATAATCTAATTAATTATCTAATTTATTTTATTTAAGTTAAAGTCTAAAAATAGCTTAAGTTAGAGCAAAGTTTAGTGTTAAGCCTTTTACACTTTTTTTTAAGTAAAGATGTTTTAGGATTGCTTTATAAAAGTATCTAGTTTCTCTCTATCTTAACTAGGATAATAAGTAATTTTAAAATTAAAATAAAATAAGTATTTAAACTAACAGGCTTATTAGTAGCTAAGTTGTTTTATAGTTACAAAGTACTATAAGTTCTTATAGTTAGATAGGACCTATATTAGATGCACTGCACCTTCTAGTTTAGGTTACTATTATTTAAAGTAGCATACTATAGTAAGTAATTTTTTATTATAGATCTTATAATTACCTTCTGCAGGACTTATTCTTTTTAAAAAGTATGTAATAGGCCTAATAGTCCTGTCTAGCTTAGTCTAGAAAAAAACTTCTGCTACTACATAGTCTAAGGCATTAGCTTCTACAAGTATTAGTAGTTTAAAGTTAAAGTAGTAGAGTATTAAGGCTTTAGTAAAAGCTTTTTTTAGCTAGTTAAAGAACTATTAGTAATTTAAGTTAAAGTTAAATTAAACCCCTTTCTTAGTAAGTGTAATTATAGGGCTTACTAGCTGTAAAAAGTTATTAATAAATTATTAGTAAAAGTTAGTAAATTTTATAAAAGCTTAAATATTCTTTATATTTTTTAGGTATTACTAATCTAGTATAGTCTAAACTTTAACAGGGTCTATTTAGATACTATCTGTAGAGATTATATATTCTAAATACATAACCTTTAATTAGTAGAACTTGCATTTATCTATGTTAAGTTGCAGACCTGCTTCTTTTATAGCCTTTAGCACTAGGCGTACATGCTGTTTATGCTCTAAAAGGCTATTACTATAGATTAGAATATTGTTAATATACATAGTGCAGAACATGTCTAGGTAGGGTTAGAGTAAGTTATTTACAAAATGTTAAAAAGTACTAGGCGTGTTAGCTAAGCTAAAAGGCATTACTAGGTACTTAAATAGTCTATATTAGGTCTAAAACGCTGTTAGCTACTTATTACCCTTTACTATCTTTAGCTTATTAAAAGTAGTAATAATATCTAACTTTATAAAATACTTTACTTTACTTAGTTAGCTTAGGGTTTTTTATAAAAAGGGAATTAAGTATTAGTTTTTAATAGTAACAGCATTTAGTCCTTAGTAGTTAACATAGAATTAAAGCCTACTTCTAAGTTTCTTTATAAATAGTATAAGTAACACTACTAGTAAAAAGCTAGCTTAAATAAACTTTTTTTTTAAGTTTTTGTTAAAGTATTTTTAGAGCACTTTTAATTTGTTTAGTAACATCTTATATAGTAGCCTATAACTAGGTTGTTTACTAGGCTTAAGGGTTATTTAGTAATTATATAGATGTTATATTAGAAGCTTATTAGACTTATCTTAAAAAAAGACATGTAATAGGTTATAGTAGTCTTAAAGAACTATTATTCTTAAGTTAGTGTGTTTTTAGGAAGCTAAAGCTTAGTCTATATTAGAAATTATAACTACATAGATTTTATAATCTAGTTATTAAGCTAAGGTCACAAATAAGGTAGGTCCTATGTAGCAGATGTCTATCTACTGTTTAAGTCTTAGTTTATGTTTAAATTAAGTAAGTAAAAGTTCTTTAAAAGCTTTCTCTTTTTTAAGTTTAAGTAGTTATTAAATTATTTTACATAGTTTATCTTAGTAAAAGGCCTAGCTTGTTAGCCTTACTTAGGTAGTTCTTTTTTAAGTTATTAAAAAGTAGGTCTAGAAACCTTCTATATTAAGTGCTATTTAAGTGTTGTTTAGATGTAAGCGTAAGCATACATCTTAGCATTAAAAAGAGTTAAAGTTTAAAACTTACTTTTAGTAATTAAAGGCAACTTTATGCTAATATAGCTATAGTTGTTCTAAGATTAGGTTATAACATTCTATGTTTATTACATAAAGTTTAATCTGCTCTTTATAGTGTTAGTAGGTAATTATAATAGTTATAGTATAAAAAATAAAACCTTTTTTAAGTTATTTTTTATTAAATCTAGTTAAGTAAATTATTTAGGTAAGCAGTGTTAATTAAAGATTTAGTTTACACGCTAGTTTTTTATTAATGTAACCTATGCTATTTACTTCTAAGTTAATAAGAGCTTATATTAGGGCTAATATAGTTTTTTATTATAAATATATAGGAATATTAACTTAGTACTTCTAGTTATTAGTAAGGGACTTAGCTTATAAGTTAGCAAAGATCTAGTGTTAAATTAGTCCTAAGGGGCAACTTAGCCCTAAGACAAGCCTTTTTACAGGCTTCTACTGCTATAGCTGCGGCTATGTTAAGAGTAGTAAGAAAGATTAGAGCTTAAATATAAGTTAAAGCTCTTATAGAAATAAAATTAAAATAGTAAGAATCTTTAATAAGTACTAGCAGCACTACTTGTGCAAACTTAAGAAAAGAGAATAAAGTAATTTTAAAAAATATAACTACACTTACTACACTTAAAATATTAACCTTTTTTTTTGTAATTTTTATGCTTTTTAGAACTAACTAGAGCATAATTTAAATTAATTTTTATTATGTTAAAGTCCTTATTTGCAACTGCGCTAGTTTAGGGGCGTATTAGAGCTTGTACAGGGAGGAACCTTATGTTATTATTATAGGTAGCAATTAGGTTTACATATGTGTTAAGGTTGTTTAAAAGGGGTTCTTTTACTATAGCGCGTTGCAGTTTAGTTAAGAGGGAGTTATATAAGGCTGTAATTAGACCTATCTTATTTAGGCCTATATTAGATGCAAGTTAGTAAAACTTAGTAAAGTGTAAAGTAAAGCTTTTTTTTTTTTATTATAAAGTGTTTAAGTAACTTAGGGCTATTAACTCTTTATTTAAGTCTTTATAGGTTACTTACAAAAACACTATAAATTAGTTTAGGTTAATAATATCTTTATTTATTAGTAAGTTAATTAAGGCTGTTATATTATAGTTAAGTTAAAAGTAGGCATATAGTAACTAGAAGTGTTTAGAGAGGAATTAGTCTATATTTTTTTTAAGTTTATATTAAAGCTTATGTAGGAAGGAAGGTAGGTCTTTCTATTTTCTGTTAAATAGCAGGGGATTAGGGAGTTAGTTAGATTTTATTACTAAGTTAAAAAAGTTACAGGTTATAGGTAGTGTTAGGCAGAAAAGAGTTAAGCTATCTCTAGACTTCTAAGTAAGCTTTAAGGCTAGTAAGTTCTTAGTTCCTACTACTATAACAGAAGTTAAGGCAGAAATAGACTGCTTAATAGTATAAAGCTATTCTTTAAAGTCCTTTTAAAAAGCTTTAAAGCTTATAATGTAGCAGCTTTTTTATAAAGTAAGCGCTTCTTAGAAGGCTTCTTAGCTTACTTTAATAGCTTAGAGTTATATAAGTACTAAGCTTATTAGATTAAATTTAAAGGCTATTCTTAGCTAAAGTTTTAACACAACATAATGTTATAATTATGCATAAGTAAGGTTATAGAGCTTTATAAAGGTCTAGTTTAATTACTACGTAAGGTATTATAGTAAGTATAAGATGTTATGTAAGGAACAAGAAAGTTTAAGAGAAAATTAGTAATTAAATACTTAGCTTAGAAGTCTAAGCGCTTTAGGTATAAATTAAGCCTGTTCTAAGTTTAGTTAGTGTTAAGGCAGTTTATGCTTAAGTTTATGTCTGTGTTGTGTTGTGTTTGTGTTAGACGTGCACTAATAATACTCTAGTACGCGTCTAATACAGTTATGTCTGGGATCCGGGGAGGATACCGTGACAGTAACTTTAGTAAACACCTTATTAATTAAATATAAAGTAGGATAGATATAACTTAAAACTTATAAACTTATTATAGATACTAAAGAAACTAATAACTAAATATCTTTTAACATCTTACTATTAAAAGAAAAGTACTAAGTAATACTTAGTTATAATTAGCTTTATAAACATAATTTTATAATTAACTAGTAAACTATAACTCTAGTAATAAAATAAGACTATGCTAGAATAACATAGTTAGCTTACTATAATAATTTATACACCTTCTACTAGCAAGTAAAAGAAGGAAGCAGATATTTCCCTAAAAAAAGAAAACTAAAGAAGTTCTTTTACTAAGAACTAAAGGCCTAAGCAGTCTATTTAATAAAAGAAGAACTAAAAGAAATGTCCTTTAAAAAATTTAAAAAAAATAAGACTTTAACTAAATAAAAATTTATAAAATTACTTATAAAACTAGAGACTTGCTAGAAGAATATAAGAAGTACAAAGACATATTTAAAACCCTAGAAGACCTAGAAGAACTACCCCTACACTAACTATAGAACTACACTATTAATCTTAAACTAGAACTTTAGCTAAAGGCTTATAAACTCTAACTATTAACTAAAGCCTAGAAAGACGCACTATAAGAGTACATAGACAAGATGCTATTATAAAGACACATCTAAGAAAGTAATAGTCTAGTAGTATTAGCAGTAGTCTTTATAAAAAAGAAAAATAGTAAAGTAAAAGTATATTAAGACTACTAAACTCTAAATAATAACACTATAAGAGATTAGTACCCCCTTCTAATAATTTAAAATATTATAAACTAACTAAAAAAAACTAAGCACTTTACTAAGTTTAATGTCTAAGACAGATTTAACAAAATTAAGATTAAATAAGAACATAAGTAGATAACTACCTTTAAAACCTCTAAAGGATTATATAAATTACTTATTATGCTTTTTAAACTTACTAACGCGCTAGTAACTTTCTAAAGAGTTATTAACATAGCTCTAAATCTGTACCTAGATATATTTATGCTTATATACCTTAACAACATACTAGTGTATACAAAGGAAAGCTAAGATAATTACATATCTAAGGTAAAACTTATATTAGAACGCCTTAGACAATATAGTCTACACCTTTAGCTAAAAAAATGCAAATTTAACATATAAAAAACTAAATATTTAGGATTTATTATAAACTAGAACTAGATAAAAATAAACTTAAAAAAAATAACTAAAGTACTTAAATAGCTTATACCTAAGTCTGTTACAGAAATTAGAGGATTCCTTAGACTAACAGGCTACGTATAAAGAATAATTAAAAACTATTCTAAAATAGCGCTCCTACTTACTAACACTATAACAAAAAAAAAAGTGTTATGCAAATTCTAATAAACAACTAAAATAAATTAATTTTTTAAAGAACTAAAGAAAGTTATTACTAGTTACTTAGTCCTTAGAATGTATAACTTAACCCTTAAAACTAAAGTACATACTAATGCCTTAAAACGCGCTAAAGAAGCAGCCCTTTTATAAAAGCAAAAGAATAGTTATTAGCACCTAGTAGCATACTATTTAGCAAAATTTGCCCCTACTAAATAGAAATACACTATACTAGATAAAGAACTTAAGGCTATAGTTAACACTTACAGAAATTAAAAAGTTAAATTATAAAGACTTAAATAATAATTTATTATTTATACTAACTATGCTAACTTAGTAATATTTTTAATAACAAAGAAACTCTCTCTAATGCATGTATAGTAGGTAATAGAGCTAGCATAGTTTAATTTTATTATTAAACACATCTCTAAAAGCAGTAATTAACAAGCAGATGTTTTTAGCAGACATCCTAACTACTTTAATAAATTAGAAGAAGACATAGAGAAATTTGTAATCTTTAAAGAAACTAACTAGGGCCTAGTATATAACAGACTAGAGCTAGAAGGACTAATCTATTCCCTAACAATTACTAAACATAGATAAAAAAACTTTATTAAAGAATATTATAAAGCCCTAATGTTTAAACACTCTAGAATAAGATTACTTTAAAAGAAAATAAAAAAAGTAATTTTTAAAGACATCTTATAATTAAAGCACTTATGCACTAAAGTACTATAGGAATGTAACCTATGTAATAAGAACAACCCCTAAAGGCATAAACTATATAGACAACTCTAACTAATTATAGCACCTAAACAGCCCTAGACTATAATAATAATAGACTTTATAACAGGACTACTGCTATTCTACAAACCTAGTACAGAAAGGCTTTACAACATAATTATAGTAATAGTTAATAAAACTATAAAATTTATTCTTATGTAGGTAATAGAAAAAAGTATAATAGTAAAAGAATTTATGTTTAAAATAAAAAAAAATCTTTTTATAACTTATAGATGCTTATAGATTATTATCTTAGATAAAAATAAACTTTTTACTAGTAAATATTAGGCAACTGTAGTCTAACACTTTAAAATAACCTACAAACTCTCTACAGCTTATCACCCTTAGACAGATAAACAGACAGAATAAATAAACGCAGAAATAGAAAAATACCTGCAAAAGTACATCTTATATAAATAAACAGACTAGCTAGAATAGTTACTAATAGCCTAGTTAGCTATTAACACTACATAATCTGCTTTAACTAAGATAACTTTATATAAAGTAAATTTTAGCTACTTTTATAGATATAAGCTTTCTAGAACTTAGCTAACAGACCTACTAGAGGCTTTAAACTAGATAACATAACTTTTAGAAATACATTAAAAATTAAGTAAAAAAGCCTAGCTTATAGTTAAAGCTATAAAAGCATTAGTAAACTAACATAAGTAAACAGCACTAAAAATACATTCTTATAATTATGTATATTTAGATACTATAAACTTTAAAAACCCTTAACTAGCACAAAAGCTAGCTAAAAAATAAATAGGACCCTATAAAGTTATTTAAACCTGCCTAGGAGCATGTAAGCTTAAGTTACTAAAAGACATAAAAATCTTCCTATAGTTCTACATTTCTAAGCTAGAAATAGCACTTAAAAACATCTTGTTAGTAACTTAAAAATAAGATAAAAAGAAACTTAAATATAAAGTAAAAAAGATTTTAAACAAAGAAGAAAATTACTACTTAATAAAGTAGGTAGAGTACTTAGCTTGTAAAAACACTTAGAAACTTATTATAAACTTATAAAACGCCTAAAAGGCGCTATAAAAATATTACTTACACCTTTTAAGTTAAACTATCTAGGCAAAAGTTCCTATAACTAAAAAACATTCTTGCCTGCTAAAGCTACTATTGCATTAGTTAGCTATAATGTAAAAAAACTACACCTCTTTAACACTAGCTAAGGTAGAGGAAGACTAGCTACTTCTGCCTTAAGTGCTTTAAGCTTATCTAAGAAGAAAAAGTCTTTTTCTAGATATTTTGCCCTTTAATTTGCTAGAAGATTAAGCTGCTTTTGCGCCCTCTCCTAATAGGCTATAGAGGACTGTAGGCGCGCTAAAGACTTTTTTTTTTTGCGCATTTTATTTTTTTAAGCTTTTTTTAACTTTACTTATAATCTTTTTTACTCCTTCTCTAAATAATCTTAGGATGTATTTAATATAAATGCATTATAATAGCATTTTTTTTAAACGCACTCTACACACTTGTCTAATAATAAGAACATTATGTAAAAGGAACTGCTTAAACAACAAGCGCTATAAAGATGCATTTTTATACGCTAAAGTAGGTTAAGTTAAGCAACTGTCTAGAAACAACAAGCAGAGGCAGAAAGACAAGGAGCCTAATAAGGCATAGTTAAAAAGAATAAGTGTACATTAAGTATTTATAAAAGAACACGCACTAGTTAAAAAGAAAACCTAACACTTACAACAAAAAAAACATAATAGTAAGGACGCTAACTAGAAAAGAAGCCTACGTGTTATAGCTAATAATTAGACTATAATAACTTAGCTTACTATTGCACACAGCCCTAAGCATAATAAATAAAAGATAGTTAACCCTATAATTAGCAGACCTTATAACTAAATAAAAGAGAAATAGCGCTATCTAATAAATAAATGCTTAGCAGAATGTGTTATTTAATAAGGTATTACAAGCTTGCGCGCTTATAGGCTACAAAAGAAAACAGCATGCAGACATGCTAGCATGCAACTACTATGTATATAGTCTTAATTCTAACTATAGTTAGAAGGTTATAATTAATATTTAGTTTATTCTTTATAATAGACTAAGAAGCTTAAATTCTTTTTAAAGAGGATTAAGCTGCCTTATATATCTTGCAACATATATACCTCTAACCCCTGTCTACTTAACTAGTAAAACCCAGCTACCTATACAGCTATAGGGACAAACCACAGCCTGCCTCCTGAACCCTGATTATCCCTCACTCTGCTCAACAGACTGTACACCTGATCCAGCTAAGTTCTCATCCCCTCTCCACTAATACCCACATAGGCTGTTGTACTCCGGAAAATACTATTTCCCTGGAGTAAGGATTGTAACACTAACCTCTAGCAAGAGCAGAAGGCGCTAGGCATAAACAGCCACCTATTACTGCACGTAGACAGCGCAAGAGAGTACCTTAGGTCTTTACAGCGTAAAGATGCCTAGCAAGATTAAGAGCAGTACACTAACAAGGGCAAAGACACACTGCTTAATAGCTACACTAAGGACAAGTTTAAGCAGCTCTGTAGCAAGCTGTAGACACATAGCGCAGACGCAAGCTTGTCCTTAGCAACAGTAGAGTGTCACTTCTGTACGCTAGTTAATCTCATGCTAGGCCACTACATGCTTACGCGTAGAGGCAACTGCTGTTCTGCAGAGATCTTAGACCTGTTTACCTTTAAGTTTAAAAAAAAAGGCCCTACGCGCTACATACCCCTAATATTTACTACCTGCGTAAGTAAGCAGAACTAGCATAGCTAGCTTAAAATAATAGGCACGCTACAGCACAGAAAGCTAATCCTTTACATGCTTAGCAGCCTAGCTTTCTACCTACTTTATTGCTAGGACTTAGGCAATAAGCCTTTTTCTAACTTTAGTAAGCGCTTAGCCTAGTACTACATACAGCTAATTAAGGCTAGCACAGGCAATTGTACAGCAGCCTTCTCTTACAACTCCTAGCGCAACTAGGTTATAAAGGTGTACAGTTACACTAAAATTTTATCTTAAAAAAAGACTTACCTTTTACATAGTAAAGCAGCTAAGCTAGTAGAGCTTAAAAAAGTTAGTAAAGATTAAATTTAGTAAGCAGGCAAGTAAAATTAAAAGTAAATAGTTAGCTACTACTTTAACTTACTGCTATAAAAGTTTATAAGGTCTATAGCTAGCTATCTACTGCAGATAGGCTACTTTAAGATCTCTTACACAGCTATTATGCCTCTAGACAAGCTCCTATCTCTTATCTAGCTAGAGCTTAATGCGTAGAAGGGCTGCTTTAGCTTACACACTAGCTAGATTAATAACTTAGCTGCAGAGGGCCTTATAAGCCTACTGCTCTACCTTAGAGAGGTGATCCTCTAGGACTTAGTTGCGCTGCGCTAGCACTTCTCTAGCCACTCTGTGTGGAGCCACCTAGTGTTCTAGCACAGGGCGTACACTGCCTTTACTTAGGACATTAATGCGTCTCTTAACACAGAGGCAGCTTCTAGTTAGCTGTTAGTCTTATACTAGGTAATACCCCTGCTTACTAACTAGCTCTAAGCGCTAGATGCCTAAAACAAGCAGTAGATAAAGAAGCTTAAGAGGGAGCTTAAAAAGGAGCTTAATTATATGCGTAAGCTGTAAAGATTACAGTTTTAGCAGCTACAGGTGCTCACGTCTAGCAGCCTTATGTTCTGCCTGGAGGCATCGCAGGCGCAGGGCGGTCTGCTGCTGCCACCACCTCCACTCAGGCACACAGCAGCTGCGCCGCCGTCGCTGGCAGACGTAGATTCAAGCAGGTATACCTCTGCCCAGGCCAGCCTCGCGCCTACGCCGTCTGCGCGCTCGCCTAGCCCATCGCCGCTGCTAGCAGCGCTTAAGCTAGCGCCTAAGCTAGAACCTGCACTAAAGCATTGCATGTGCTGCGCTGTAAGGACTATAGAGGATCTCTAGCGTAAATAGACAGTAGGCCTGCAGGGCTAGCCTTCTATTACTAAGCTAAACAGGCGCTAGGGGAACAAGTAGAGGTTAAGTTATTAAAGTAAGCTATAGTAGTACTCTCTGCAGCTTAAAGTTATTAAGAAGATTAAGCGCATTACACAAGCGCAGAGGACTAGTAAGGAGGCAGCTATGTAGCAGGTAAGCTAGCAGCAGCAGCAGCAGAGGGTCTTACTAGACTAGCTCTGCAAGCATCTTAGAGTTGCTTAGAAGAAGAGCAATCGCCCCTAGTTTTATAGTCCTAGTATTGTATATAGTTATTGTTATAAGAGTTAATTAATTAGTGTTTAGATAGTTATAGCTGCTAAGTAGAAATTCTATTTTATATTATTCTGCAATTTGCTGCGTCTTGTTATAATTTGCTGCATTATTCTGTAATATGCTGCGTCTTGTTGCAATTTACTGCATTATTCTATAATTTACTGTGTTTTGTTGCAATTTACTATATTATTCTGCAATTTGCTGTGTTTTTTTGCAATTTACTGCATTATTCTGTAATTTGCTGCATTATTAGAATACTGTGCAAGCACAGTATACTTCTGTCACACTGTGACATTTATAAAGAGGTACCTAGCAGCCATACAGTGCGTTCCTAGCAATGTAATAGCAATTATAATGCAGCTCTGCAGCGCTTTAAAGCTAGAGCAGCCTAGCAGCTATTATAAGACTAAAAATCAGGCTATTTGCACATGTGGCGGCGTAGATATCGCCCATGGAGGGTGGGCAATAGACATGGGTGGGTATCTGAAGAGCTTTGTGCCTCGTGCCAAGACTATTCCCCCTCTCCCTGTTCTCGCGTTATCACAATTCACACTTTACCGCTGACCACACCACCACCATAAAGAGACCTCGTCTCACTTTCCTGGCCGTTGAAATGGTGAACAATCGCAGCAAGCTAGCTTCCCTAAAGCATCGGCAGAGTCTCAGTCATCTCCGGCAGGGGTAGATGGACCGGCTGACACTCACACAAATAATGAATCATTGTCACTTCGAAACCTTCGGAAAGTCTCGCCAATCGCGGCAGCTTCTATGGGGTCACCTACCGCTGTCCCGGTTCCTTTAGCATGTTAGCATCATTTCAAATGGTAGTTCGCGCTGCGGCTCTCACCGTGGCCTTCAAAGAGCCTGGTTTCTCTGAGGTCGAGTCCGGCGACCTGATATGTCTCGGCAATCAGATTTTTCTGGGCCCCTTTACTCGGCTGTGTGATACCTCCCGTGGTATGGCCGTCCTGGTTAGATCTAGTCGAACGGATTAGGGAGCGTATCGTATCGCCGTCTTCTATGGCCTTAGAGAGTGGCTTCAGGATTAAGCTGGCGAAGCCCTCGCCTCTTGCGTACCCGTTCTCTCGATGGTCGAAACTGAAGCATTTCCCATCGGGGGACAGGAAGTTCATATTCGATAGAGTGATGAGGTTCTCTGGCGAAAAGATGACATTTGATGCTGCGCAAATCGCCGTTGACGACCTCCCAGCCCAGATTTCTTAACATGCCAGGTCCAATGCGACTAGTCCGCTAGAACACGCCGTATCGATCGTCAAGCTAGTCCCTCGTAGGTCAAATCCCCAACTGATCCTATTGGAGAGAAGGGTCTGTGAGCATCCTGTAGCGTTGTAGGTGGGTATTTGCTCCTCGTCTCGCAAAACGAATGCCATGTAGTCTATCTCGCCAGGTACGATTAGATCACGCATGTCTTCTTCTTCTTCTTCTCATGCCTTAGGAAAACTCACCATTGCAGAAGCTGCCAACATGGACCGAGGTATTACTGCCAGCGATATCACTTCGTCGAATACTAGCTGCCGTCGAGTCCGCTTCTTCATGAATTGCCAAGCTTGAGCCAATCGCCATTTTCAATCGCATGATATGTTGTTTCCAACAAGCCTCGCTGCTATGGATCCAAGCATGCAGCTTCCGCTGGGGGAATTCCGAAGAATTGTGCGTCAAATTTTCGGATATCATCTCTCAGAAAGTACGCTCGATTTGGACGTATCTACAGTCTTTCTTAGCTCGAACACTTCCACCTGGTCAGACGTACCCACCGTGCCTTGGCTCTTTATATCTGGGTTATGAAAGGCCTCGATGTTCAGTCTTTCCTTGGGAAATTCCGTTGATGTGCATTCTCTGTTCATCAACTTCTCCCATAACGACTCCTCATCAATCGCTCCTTGGGGGAATTGAAATGCCAACCCCACTATAGCAATTGGTTCTTGGCTGGCTCTACTGATTCGTTCCATGGCTACTTCCCGGATTCATTGACTGCAGTCACGATATTAGATTTGCCTAGTGCCTCTTTCTAAGAGCGACCTGAAGGCGGAGAATGGCCCCAAGGCTTGCTTAGCTATAGCAAGAGTCATACACATCTTATCTATCCCGGCGTACTGCATGTCTCATTCTTACTCCGTCCACCCAAAAAGAGAATGTCAAAATATCGACTTCGCCTCCTTTCCGCGACAACGATAAAATTAGCCGAGTATGGTTCATTTGTCATCATTTTAATATACGTACGACTGGCGCATCGCTGTTGAGACCCGAAAGATGCTTTCATTGTCAAGGACTTAGACTCTGAGAGTTTAGCTGTGCCGCCAGATGCAAAAGGAGCACTGCACCAGGGATCATGATTGTATCCCTGCTGCCGTTTTTATCACCCATTCCAATTTCACGGCGCGCCCATTGTTTAGCCTATGCACCTGCGGCGAGGCAAACAACCCCAGGGATTTAGATTGCCCAAAGGTTGGTTTCGCGCCGCCGCATGCAAGATTCACGTGACAACAGCTTTTTCTAGTAAGAAAGACCGCACGCAGTGCTGACGCGACTGCATTCTGCGACCGATTCCACCGCAAACCAACATCACAATGTCAACGCCCTTACAGAATACCCCAACGCCCAAAGTATAATGGAAACAGGTAATTCGACCAACCCATCAACCGCCCTGAGGATCGACTATCTTTCAGGATGGAGGCTCCACACGATCACAGCTGCGTGAGTTCCTGACCCTTCAGAGCGTATCGTAAATAGTCTAACATTTTCGAGGCTCTGCATCAGCATGATTGTTGCCCAGATGGAGTCCACTGTTACGAGCACGGCCGTAATTACTATCACCAATGATCTAGGCGGCTATCTGCAAAGCTCATGGATGCTTACAGCATACTGGCTGACTTCTGGCGGCATGTTTGTCAGATACGAAAGCTCGAGAGCACTGGCTAATACGATATAGCATTCCAAATCATCTGGGCTAAGATTTCTGATATCTCTGGCCGCAAAAAGTCCATTCTGATGACCCTGTTCTTATTCACTGCGTTTTCGGGAGCCTGTGGTGCTAGTAAATCTATTACTCAACTGTGGGTTCTTGCGATACCTTGGTGTCTACACAATTGCTGACAAAGATGCAGTATCATGTTTCGATGGCTTCAGGGAATTGGAGGCTGCGGCATCCTCGCCCTTAGCCAACTAGTTTTCGTCGAACTTGTACCGCCTGCAAAGTATCCTAAGTACATCGGCATTGTTTCGATCGCAATGACAGCACCTCTCGTACTCGGACCACTTGTAGGAGGTGGCGTTTCGTTATCTGGAGATTGGAGATGGATATTCCTGATAAAGTGAGGATTCAAAAGAAGAAGCTCAACTCCATGATCTGGACTAAGAATTTTGGCAGTGTCCCCGTGGGTGTGATTGTAATGCTTATCGTGCTTATCGTCTTCCCACAGCGCTTAAGGCGGGAACCAAAGAACCAACGCGGACCATTTTCGATCCATTTTCTTCGAAGAATCGATTTTCTGGGGTGCATGCTCCTACTTGGAACGTGCTTGCTCTTGACAACAGGGCTGCAGCAAGCTGCACGAGGCTACGATTTTGACTCGGCCTTTGTGCTACCGCTGCTTATCTGCTCCTGTCCTTTCTTCATTGCTTTCCTCGTGTCGCAATGGTTCATCACAACACGTCGGAGTACTCCTGAGCCAGTATTGCCATGGCGCTTCTTTCAGAGTCGCATCTGTGCTGCCGTTATACTGTATGCATCCTAAGAGCTACTCTACGCACATTCTTTCTCTATCATCTAATTACATCACAGAATCACACTGTTGAACGGGGGGGTCCTATCGATATGCGTCGTTCAAATACCTCAACGTTTCATGACAGTCAACGGCACGTCACCGTTTGCAGCTGCAGCAAAGTTGCTGGCCTTTGGTGCGTTCGTCATCTTTGGCACAATTATTGCAGTGCCTGCAATGGACCGACCACATGTACAGCCATCTCTCATCATGGCCGCTGGCGTCTGCCTTGAAATTATTGGCACCACCGTGCTCTCTCAGGCCTCAAGCGACTATCGCATTAGGGGAGCGCAGTATGGTTGCCAGGCTCTCATTGGAACGGGCATTGGCTTCATTGTCTCTGCAGTCATGATGCTTATCAAAAGCAATTTCGAAGAGCGTGACTTTGGTATTACTCCTACTTGATGGCATTCACTGAGTTTGACTAATAGGTCTCAGCCGTTGCTACAGCAGCCCAGTCACAGTTCCGCACTCTCGGAGGCTTGATCGGAGTATCTATTGGTACCACGATTACGAATAGGTCTTTGGAGCCAAAAATCCGCTCGATTCTCCCTCCGCCAATGGCTGCACTTCTGTTGGAAAGAACAGAAGCCTTAAGCATGCTTTCTGGCGATGCCCTAGCCCGTGTTCGCGTTGCCTTCGGCACCTCGTACAACAAACAGATGTATCTAGCGATCGGCCTTGCAGCTGCATGCTTGCCTATTGCAGCAATGGCATGGATAACGACACCGACTGCAATGACACCCCGGACCTCTGATGACGCAGAGAAGTCAGCTATCATAGATTCACTTGTCGCCGAGCAATCACCACCAGCTGCTGAGACTGATCGCTGAGCATCCAAGACATGATACATTGTTGGGATTTGATACGAGTCTCAAACTAATCTTAAAGGAAAAGATTGTTTACCAAGGTCATGGACCGGATAGCTAGCTTCCTTGTTTGCTGGATGGAATCCTCCAGCCTGGGACTCGGCACCTCGAGTACGCCGCTGTGGACGTAATTCCAGGCCTTAGTATCATCAAAAAAATCAAACAACTTTTCCATTCCTTCCTGCTCACGATAAGGATCCCCTTCTCCCCAAATCATGGTAGTGGGAATCTCGATCTTGACTCCTCCAGGAAGCTCCTGCAAGCGCTTCATCTCACCCGTATTGAACCACTCGAATGGATCACCTACTGCTGTAGGACTGAGTAGAATCGCACACTTGAACGCAGGTGCTGCATTTGGTTGCTCTACGCTTGCGGGCGCCATGTATGCTATGGCCAGCCCCGCGCCCTGCGAGAATGCAAACACCCCGTCGAAAGGCCCTTCTGTTGCAAGATCTGGGATCCCACAGTCAATGGACATTGTCTCGATTGGCGTGTTGTTCTTGCCACGGGTAACATTGTCACCTTTATCTCCGATGTTATAATTTTGGCTGTACCACAACAGATCATCCCGCGTTTGCACTTAAACAGAAGCAGGAAGTGTGGTTTGAGCGCTCTGTTCACTATTGGCATCTTCGCCCTCATCTGTTCCGGTGTGCGCATCCATTACCAAATTCAGCTTCTTAAGAGCTCGGCAGATATCACGTATGTTGGATCAAAGATCTCCTTTTGGGGAACGTGTCAAGTCACGGCGGGATTTTTGGTCGCTTGTCTCTTGACAATGCCTCTACTATACAATAAAATTAAGAATCAGACCTGGGTGGAGAAGATGGGAAGCAGGGTGAGAACGTTTTTATGGCGTTCGAGGAGTGACTCTAGGTTTGCGAGCGTGGGCAAGGTGGACATTACCACTATTGGTGGAGGGGGTGGTGGCAGGAGGTTTCAAAATGGGAGTAGTAAGAGAGTGGCGACAGATGTGGAGTTTGATGAGTTGGTCAATAGAACAGATTTATCCATCACGTCGCGAGTGACGACAACGGAGGATGCCCACAGTTTTTCGAGGGGGTCGGAACAGAATGTCTGAGCGAAAATGGGATGTCGGAATGAACATCACGAGTATTGATTTCAATGATGTGAATTCTACAATCACTTAAAGAGAATCAGTTTATTAGAATCTTCTTTCGGCAGTCTAAGACACTCAGGTTGCGACTGATTTTCACATGCATGGCTTCCAAATAGGCGGTACGTGTGTCGCTTATACATTTCTCAGCACCGCTTAGCTCCGAGCAACATCAACGACCTGACATCTACTGTGATATATCACGAACGTTTCAATATGTCAAGAGATTCGAAGAAAGCCGAAATCGTAGGCTTTCGGCCTTTGAGTCGCTCCATTTCCCTCTACGAGCCTCGAGAGCCCGCAAAAGGCCAGCTGATCATTCTCGCGACGTGGCTCGGCGGCACAGCAAAACACATCGCGAAATATACGACTCTCTACAAAACACTTGCTCCAAGCGCAAAGATACTGTTAATACAGGGACCTATCGATAGTTTTCTCGCGCCTTACCCCATTCAAAGGAGAAATATCCGACCTGCAATAGATCCCATCGCTCAAGTTGTGAAGGAATGCGGACATAGCGTCAACACTCTCGACACACGTCACGATGCTACGCACTCCTTGACTAGTCCACACATACTGCTACACATCTTCTCAAACGGCGGTGCAAACAACATCCTTCAGCTTCTGCAAGTATGGAAGTCAGAGATAGGTAGCCCCCTCCCGCTTTCCGGTCTGGTCATCGATTCAGCCCTTGCAGTCGGCGGATACAAACAGAATTATCGCGGCTTCCAGCAAAGCATACCAAATGGTCTGATACTCAGACTTCTCGGCCCTGTAGCCGCCAGCTATGCCTTGCTGGTCTTGGAAACATCTATAGCGCTGGGCAGGTACCCAAGACCGGAAACTGCGATGCGTCAATGTATCTTCGATGAAACACTCGTACAGGTCGGCGAACCTGAAAACTTCTTGTACGATGTGAATAGAAATGATGGTACAAAATCAGCCAAAACCAAGCGCATCTGCTATTTCGCTAGCAAAGCAGATCAAAACACGCCTTTTCAGGATATTATTAGTCATTCCAAAGAGGCAAAGGAGAGGGGCTGGGATGTGGATCTGCACCTGTGGGACGATACTCCGCACTGCAACCATTTGGGGAAACATGAGAAAGACTATATGGAGGCTGTGAAGAACATGTGGATGCCCAAGAAACCAGAAGCAGAAATCAGAGTGCGGTCGAAATTGTGATTAGGGCCAAGATGAGACAACTTCTTTCAAGATCGTAAGATATCCACGCCTCGAACATAGCAAGTGATACAAAAGATAAGGACAGTCTCCCCATGACGGCGAGAGGTTGTCCGACTCGAAAGTGGGAAGTGGCACAGTGCATCTTACATTGTGTACAGCCGGCCGGACATTACCGGGTAACTAAAGCTCACGGAAATCATATACACGAAAGACGCTATTAAGGATAGAGTGATAGCCTTGTATGGGTCCGCTCATAAGGCGGCGTCCATGCAGCAAGCCTTGCGTGATCTATGAAACAATAGCCTACACAATTGTTTTCCTAGTTTTGGACAACCAAGGGGCCATTGCATATATCTTGCTCCTGGTACCGATCATTATAGGGTAATTTGATGTTACACAGCATACGCTTCGGACTCCGAGGAGCCTAGCCGTCAAATGGGTGTCAAAGGTGGGCGTTTTGTCCCCGCAGTGCTTGTACATTGCCTGTGTTCCACACATCTGCATCCTTCCCAAGCTCTTTAGTAGTCGTATACGTCTTAACGTCTTCTGAAACTTAGTCTTCATTGAAGACAACGGACATCATTGAACATCTGCTTCGAGAGGGACTCTAGAGACTTGAACGATGGTTTTTGGAGCTCTTAGCGCCCACCTACACGCTCAACTCTGTTCTTTCCCATTAGGTTTTGCATATGCCTTCGCGTCCGTGATCTTGTTTCTCGTTGCTTTCCGATTATGGAAATTCACGATACGACCACTCTTACATCCAGACGAGCCAAGTGAGCTACCATACTGGATTCCATACTTTGGCCATGCTTTCGCATACGTGAGGAGTGGGCATGATGTGATCATGCAAGCGAAGTACGCCTAAATCTATTAAGCGTACCCAGTGGAAGCCCTGAAGCCTTACAACATACAGAGAATATCTCAACAACACACGCGAACCCTTCGCACTTCAACTCAAAGATCGCAAAATATATTTCATCCTGCATCCAGATGACAGCACTGCAGTATATCGAAACACAACTACCATGTCGTTTATCAAGATTGTCGAACAGCTGCAACGAACATTTCGCATATCTGAAACAACAATGCGGACAGCTTGGCAACTGCCTAAATCGAAAGAGGAAGATAGGATGCAGACAATCGCTGGCGTGTCCAATCCGGGTTTGAAGAGTTTGGGCGATTTGAGTATGGATTTCTGGAAAGCTCAAGTTGCGGGAAAAGAATACAGAACCGTTGAATCTAAATTCTCACGCTTGATTGCAGATGAGTTAGCCAAGGAAGTCGCACGCACGGATATGAGAGATGGGGTATTCAGGTTACTTCCACTCATGCAAAGGGTTTTCCTGAGCGCAGGCATACGCACCTTCTTTGGTGAGAAACTCCTCGAGGTGGACCCTGATTTTGTAACCAAGTTCATCGTGTTTGATGATGAAAGTTGGAAGTTATGGTTCAAGTGGTCATTCTCAAAAAAGATGTTTGCAAACAAGCGGAGAGTGGAGGAGTCACTGGAGAGATGGCTGGAGTTGCCTCGAGGGGAGAGAGGGGAGCTGGCGTATTTGGTAGATATGGTAGAGAAGACGCAGCTGGCGATAGGAACCCCGATCGATGACTTAGCGAAGATTATGAACTTGTTGATCTTTATGTGAGTAGCCCTCTACCTGACCATGAGGCCATGATAGCTGACTACCACACTGAAGTATCAACACGAACACATACAAAGCCGCATATTGGGCTACAGCCCATCTTCTCACGAGCTCTTCCATTCGAGATGATATCCAAACCGAGGTCTCGCGAGCACGGCAGCTCCTCAACTCGCACCAGCTTACTGAATCTTATCTTAACAACCTTCGTAGCGAAACGCCTCATATCACGGCCATATTTCACGAGTCTCTTCGCTACTACAGCGCCTCATCTTCAATCCGACTTACTCTCGCCCCAGTAGCGATCGGAAAGCGCGTCATTCCTACCAAGTCTGTCGTCTTCATTCCTTTCCGTCCCTTGCACTACGACGCAGAAGTATTTGGGTCCGATGTCAATTCGTTCAATCCGGATCGGTTTTTCAATGATAAAAAGCTATCAAGCTCGCAGAACTTCAAACCTTTCAGCGGTGGTAGTAGTTACTGCCCAGGGCGGGTACTTGCAAGGATGGAGTTTGCGGTCTTTGTTGGGGAGCTGCTTGG
Organism: Lindgomyces ingoldianus; assembly: GCF_010093535.1. Classification (NCBI taxonomy): domain Eukaryota; kingdom Fungi; phylum Ascomycota; class Dothideomycetes; order Pleosporales; family Lindgomycetaceae; genus Lindgomyces; species Lindgomyces ingoldianus. The sequence goes on from NW_022985176.1 coordinate 559,703, forward strand.
CGCATACAATGTAGAGGTTCTAGGCGAGGGCAAGGTACCAACAACGGATGAGAAAACGCCAACGAAAGGAATTCTGATGCCGATAGAAAGAGAAGATATAAGCGTGAAGGTCTCCTGCAGAAAGCAGTAATCTATAGTGCCTAGACATATCAATCACTTGTACATCCTCTCGGGTTAAATATCGCCTCCCTTGATTGTTGGCGAATCTGCTAAATCCTGTGAGATAGATCGCGACTCCTCTCTCTGACGAAGAAATCACCCTAGTGCCAGTCTCACTTGGAAGCTGGGGGGTCAGCAAGCTTAGAAAGCGCTAAAAGATGAGTGAAGCCTTTGGCAGACGCAGAGATGAGTAACTGAGTTAATTGCTAAAGGAGTGTATTTAGGGTCTATATATATGCAAGAAAAGGGATAAGTAAGATCAGGCGACGTTCTTCGCTGACTAAGCTCGGTTATATTGCCACGTGACGTCAAGCCCTTGCAGCTAAGCCAACCTCTCTTCAATTTCTTCTTAACCAACACAGCTGTAGTGCTTCGACCGCCCAACTCGTGCTTCACTTACTCGGATTTATTCCAGTAACTTTCTTAGCAAGAGTTTGCGAGCGGTCCTCTCATCATGCGTCTTCTGCGGCTCGAAGAGGACGGTGAGTTCAGCCTGATTGAACATGTTGGCAAGAATATTCCGCCATATGCAATTCTTTCGCATACTTGGGGAGAGGATCACGAGGAGGTTACTTTCAAAGACTTGAAGAAAGGTATAGGCAAGAGTAAGCCTGGATATTGCAAGCTTGCCTTTTGCAGAAAACAAGCGGCAAAAGACAACCTCCAGTATTTCTGGGTGGACACCTGCTCTATTGACAAGTCAAGTAGCGCGGAGCTTTCAGAAGCCATCAACTCCATGTTTCGCTGGTACTATGAATCAGCCAAATGTTACGTATATCTCTCCGATGTCTCAACCAGTGGGTTCGCCAACAACGACCAATCTTTCCAGAAGAGCAGATGGTTTACCCGAGGGTGGACACTGCAAGAGCTCCTTGCTCCCACAGCTGTTGAGTTCTTCTCTATGGAAGGCGATCTACTTGGTGACAAAGGTTCACTTGTGCAAGAAATTTCCAACACTACAGGCATATCGGTTAAAGCCCTCCAAGGAAGCTCTTTGTCCCATTTCAGCATCAACGAACGGATGTCATGGACAAGAAGACGAGAGACGAGACGCGAAGAGGATATGGCCTACTCTTTGCTGGGCATATTCAACATTCATATGCCACTAATTTATGGCGAAGGTCAAGAGAAGGCGATGAAACGGCTTCAGAAAGAGATAAGAGAGTCTTCCACAAACCAATCGCTTGTTTCATCCCCGTCACCTTTAACAAACCCATCAAACCAAAAACCGAAACCATCTTCAAATGTGCCCTTTAACAGAGACCGCGACTTCATGGACCGCCCCAACATCTTAACTTGGATTAGCGAAAAGTGCACAGGGCAGTCCAGTCGCGCCGCACTTGTGGGTCTTGGTGGCGTAGGGTAGGTGAGCCTCTGTCGTTCGATAGCTCTATTGTTCTAACAATACAATAGGAAGTCACAGATCGCAATTCAGTACTGTTACAATGTCCAGGACGTATCGCCACAAACCTGGGTATTCTGGGTGCATGCAAGCACGCAAGCGAGGTTTGAGGAAGGTTACCGCAGAATTGCTGAGGCTGCAAAGATAGATGGCTGGGACAATCCAAAAGCAGATGTTCTACGGCTCGTCCGCAGCTGGCTGTGCGACAAGTCGAACGGGCGGTGGATGATGGTAGTCGACAGTGCTGATGACTTGAGTGTATTCTTCCCTCCGGCTCACGGAACACTGGTCACCGGAGCTACAAATCTAAGCCAGTCGGCGGAGCCGCTGTCGGATTTCCTACCGCAATCCGCAAACGGGTCAATTCTCGTAACTTCCCGGAGTCGAGACGTAGCTTTTAGATTAACGGGGAGTCAGAACTCCATCATAGAGATCAAGCCATTGGAGAAGGATGATGCGCTGGCTCTTCTCCGGAAGAAGCTTGGCTTCGATACCGATGATCGCGATGTGACTGAGTTGCTACAAACCCTCGATTACATGCCCCTCGCCATAACTCAGGCAGCAGCCTACATTGTGCAGAGAGCGCCGCGTATGACTGTCTCGAGATATTTGGACGAGGTTCGCAGAAGCGACCATGATCGAGCGCGTCTACTAAAGAAGGACGTAGGAGACAGTCGGAGAGACGGCAGAGCATCCAACTCAATCATCGCGACTTGGCAGATATCGTTCGAATATATCCGGAAAGAGTCACCGACGGCCGCTCGGCTTCTATCGCTGATGAGTCTCCTCGACTGCCAAGGCATTCCGGAATTGCTTCTTCGAGGCAGATACCAGCCGGCCGCCGACTTAGAGGCTGACTTTGACGACGATATCCATACACTTACCAGCTATTCCCTAGTTGGGATGAGCGCCAACGGAAGCGAGTTCGAGATGCATCGCCTGGTGCAATTCTCAACAAAGAAGTGGCTAGAATTGTATAATGAGCTAGAGGACTGGAAGAGAACGTATGTAATGCTCATGAATGACAACTACCCGGTCGGGCGGCACGAGAACTGGACGGTGTGCCAAGCGCTATTTCCACATGCCCTAGCTGCTGTAGAGTACGAACCGAAGGGTGCAAAGGCACAAGAGGCATGGGCGTCGGTGCTTTTTAAAGCGGCGTGGTATGCAGGAGAGATGGGACAGTATGACATAGCGCAGCGAATGGGCTCTGCTGCTTTTAGAGCAAGGGAAAGTCTGTTAGGAGCCGAGCATCCAGATACGCTCAGCAGCCTTAATAACCTTGGGCTAGTCTTAGACTGGCAAGGGAGGTATGGTGAAGCTTGTGCAATCCACCAACGTGGGCTGGAAGCAAAAGGGAGAGTGCTTGGGGCTGAGCATCCGGATACCCTGACTAGCATGGGCAACCTAGCGTCAACGTACCGGAACCAAGGGCGGTGGAAGGAAGCCGAAGGGCTAGAGGTGCAAGTGCTGGATACAAGCCAAAGAGTGCTTGGGGAGGAGCATCCGGATACGCTGACCAGTATGGCCAACCTGGCGTCAACATACCGAAACCAAGGTCGGTGGAGGGAGGCCGAAGAGCTAGAGGTACAAGTGATGGACACGAGAAAGAGGGTGCTTGGGGAGGAGCACCCAGATACGCTGACTAGCATGGCCAACCTAGCGTCAACGTACCGGAACCAAGGGTGGTGGAAGGAGGCTGAAGAGCTTCAAGAGGACGAACTAGAAATATGCTCAAGAGTGCTTGGGGAGGAGCATCCAGACACGCTGACCAGTATGGCCAACCTAGCGTCAACGTACCAAGACCAAGGTCGGTGGAAGGAGGCCGAAGAGCTAGGTAAACAAGCGGTGGACACAAGAAAGAGGGTGCTTGGGGAGGAGCATCCAGACACCCTGACCAGCATAGGTAACCTAGCGTCAACGTACCAGAACCAAGGGCGGTGGAAGGAAGCTGAAGAGCTAGAGGTGCAAGTGATTGACAGGAGAAAGAAGGTGCTTGGGGAGGAGCATCCATACACCCTGGTTAGCATAGCCAATCTAGCGTCAACGTACCGGAACCAAGGACGGTGGAAGGGGGCTGAAGAGCTAGAGGTACAAGTGATGGACACAAGAAGAAGGGTGCTTGGAAAGGAGCATCCAGACACGCTAGCCAGTATGGGGAACCTGGCGTTCACGTACTGGAATCAAGGTCGATGGAAGGAGGCCGAAGAGCTAGAGGTGCAAGTGGTGGACACAAGCTTAAGGGTGCTTGGGGAGGAGCATCCAGATACGCTGACCAGTATGGCCAACCTAGCGTCAACGTACCAAAACCAGGGTCGGTGGAATGAGGCCGAAGAGCTAGAAGTACGAGTGATGGATACAAGAAAGAGAGTACTTGGGGAGGAGCATCCAGACAACCTGACTAGCATGGCCAACCTAGCGTCAACATACCACAAACAAGGGCGGTGGAAGGAGGCCGAAGAGCTAGAGGTGCAAGTGATGAACAGGAAAAAGAGGGTGCTTGGGGAGGAGCATCCAGACACCCTGACCAGTATGGCCAATCTAGCGTCAACGTACCGGAACCAAGGCCGGTGGAAGGAAGCCGAAGAGCTAGAGGTGCAAGCGATGGACAGGAGAAAGAAGGTGCTTGGGGAGGAGCATCCAGACACGCTAGCAAGCATGAACAATCTCGCATTTACCTTGAAGTCCCAGGGCCGCAACGATGAGGCTATCTTGCTCATGGAAAGATTCCTCCCGCTAGGAAAGCAAATATTTGGCTCTCAGCATCCTTACATACTCTCATCCCTTGAAGCTCTAACTAAATGGCAAATGGAGAATTTAGAGATTAAGCTTTGAAGTGTCTTAATATTTTTGTGGATCCCGTAACTTGTGTTTTTCAAGATAGTTTCGACGAGATATTTAGTAAATAGAGCTAGTGGGTACCTCAGTAATTATGTTTTAATTTAGTTTAAAGCAGGTGATTGAAATTTATCAAACATGGGGGTTCTACGACGGACTACCCAATTAACCTTGAGTTTAGCATCTCAAAGACTACACAAAACACGCAACTTCTCAGATCCTCAGTCTACAGTACCATACTCATCCCCCCTGCAAGGCTACAAATAATATATCAAACCATAAACGGCGGCGCCTTATCCTTCAAATTCAATAGAAACCGAGTGCAGTTGAGTATATGCCGCTATGTAGCGGCCTATAGGAGTGCCTTCCTTTCAAGCCCTATTAATGTGGCCCTCATTACAAACTACCACAATGCTACTAGCTCTCTTGTAGAGCTTGTGGGAGCACGGAGATGGGAGGAACTGGATTGATTGCTAGAGGAGTGCACCTAGGGGTCTATATATATGCGAAAAAAGGGGTAAGTCTTGACAACATGAGACTTATCGTGACATGCATGCGACTATCGTGAGAGCCATGCGTGAGAGCCATGCGTGACTACTGCACACATCTTTTCTCACTGCGACCTTCAATACTTGCGGCCGTCTGAGCCTCCAACCAAACCAGCTCTTTAGCATTCCGCTGCCATGCCCGAGCTGTTAAACACACACCCGCCACAAATAACGCGACCTACTAGATTCCCCCATCAGTAGTGACAAGGATACTAGAACATATAGAGGTATTGCAGTTTAGTGGTAAGAAACTTAGCACTGAGTTACCCGAGATTTTAAAGAAGCAAATAATTCTGCAAATACTCCAACTTCAATGGCAAGAAGCGAAAAGCATAGAATTCGACCTGGAGCCTGCTCCCTCGAACGAATCTGCACCTACCGCGGTCTTCGTGTCTCTACCTCGATCCAGCACACCCACCAACGCTAAACCTACATCCTCCAACTCCCATATCGCTAGGTCGTGCCCCTCATGGCGAAGCCCGCACGATCCCACTAGCTAGTCTCGGAATCAACCAAGTGGTCTCGAGGACCGTAGCGTGATAAAGGTAACGGTTAGGTACTCTGCATATTTGGTTGTTGTTACGATGGAGATGGTACTATTCTTTTTAGTTACAGTTCCACTGTTTACGGTGCTGAGGGATGTGATGGCTCTGGTACAATGCGAAACTTGCGGTCGCGATGCAGCGGAGGGTACAACAAAGGGGTTGAGAAAGGAGGGGCTGATTTGGGGGGCTGTCGGTGTAGGTGCAGGTAGAACTAATGGTGAATGTGCAAGGGATGTAACGGATGGAGCCGTCGGGTTCGATATGGAAAGCGCTGATGATTTACTAGGAAAGGCGCGCGACGTTTTTTTCACACAATGATCGAGATTCTCGTGGGAGTAATGAATTATGATTTAATTACTCTTTGGAAACCCTAGAATATACGTTGATCCTCTGTTTCAAGGAACTAGGCTTGGAATTGAATAACATCCGGTCCAGAATAAATGCGTAGCATATATTGCAGTCGTATTTGAAGAAGATTTGCGGAGGTCTCGGACATTAGCTTCCCCCTCCCGAAAGTGCGAGAAAGAGGGGTTCAATAAACCTGCTATCCAGATGCGGGTTCAGGCATCCAAAAGCCAAGCAAACAATGGTCAGCATTGCAATGTCAGCGGCCTAGACTTGCGGGCTGAAGCTCCGAAGCTCCTCTTCAACTTCGAAAGAGATTGGTGAAGAGAAGTTCTTGCAGAGTTCTAACTTAAAGAGTGTTGTTCATTGACCAGTACGAAGTAACGTCACGGGTTTCGGTCTACATCGAAGTGAGAAGGGTTGTGCCGGTATACCAACAAGGAATCAGCAGTAACACCGTCTGGATGACAAAATAATCGATGGTGAGACTAGGAAAGTAGAAAAGCGAGGATGTGATATATTAGACGCTGATACTCCTTCCTTTCAATAGGTGGATTGTCACAACCTACTTACACTTATTCGAACCCATCTATTCCAAGACACCTTTATTACCTTTCTCTACCTAGTCTAATTCCTCCACACGACACGAATCTCCTCCCACTATGTCCTCCAAACCCATCCTCCTAGAGAATGGCGTGGCTCTCCTTCACGATGCTAACAACCACGTTGTACCAACACTCGCCTCAATCCTCGTAAAAGACCACAAGATAACCTAGATCGGAAAAAACATCGCCGTTGGGCCGGATGTGGAAGTCCTTGATTGTACTGATAAACTTATAACTCCTGGGTTCATCGATACTCACCATCATGGCTGGCAAACGCAATTGAAGGGTCGGCATGCGAACGAGTTGCTGCTAGATTACATACTTACTGGTCCGTACTTCACGCCCAAAACTAGGCCCAGATTTCGTCTACATATCAGCGTGCTCACCCCTCGCTAGGCAACGCACAATCTTTCCAATATAGCCCCCTCGACACGTTCTACGGTCAACTTGCTGGAATGCAGGAGGCTCTCGCTGCCGGCACAACCACAGTCGTTGACCATGCCCATCTGACGTACTCGCCAGAGCACGCAAAAATGGGAATCGCTGCTACAGTAACATCGGGGATACGCTCTGTATTTTGCTACACGCCTATTATGCGTATAGCACGCTGGAACCCGTTGACGCTTGATAATCCACTGCCAGATTGGGTAATGCAGACATTTGGAGACCTAGCTGCTCAAGGGCCGTTCGGAGACGGAAGAGTTACCTTGGGATTTGCGTTTGATCTGTTCTTTCTTCCCGCAGAAGTTCTTAAAATGGTGTTTAAGAAGGTGGGAGATGCAAGGGTGAGGACGATCACCTCGCACTTTAACTCGAGCATACAACTCGGGGCTCGCGAAAGTGTCGTGCGCGAATTTGAAAAACTGGATATCCTTGACTCGAGGTTTCTATTCTGGCATATGAACGGATGTTCGGCAGAAGATGTCCAAGCATTAAAGAAGGCTGGTGCACATGTGAGCTCGACACCGAGCACAGAACTGCAGATGACAATGGGTCGGGCGGTATGCTTTGACGACTCGTTCCTTGACGGAAAGTCTCCACGGCGGGCGTTTGGGCTGCCCGCCAAGCCCTGGTCGGTGTTCGTGGTTCTCCCGTGCCGACCTCGAGTCCTGACCGCCCGTATCTAAAACCTGCTTATGTCATGTATCGTTTCTGGGCTTCCGCGTCGTGGCCCTCGCCCTACGTTAGCGATGGTCTTGGTGACGATGGAGCTAGCACCAACTCTCCCCTCCAACGCCCACACCGCAGTCGACTGACCCTGGTGCTGCCTATCCATGCCCTCTCTTCCTTCATCCAATATGGCGTCGTTCCCCCCTGGATCCGCCTGCTCACTCTGGCGCCCGAGAGCCTGCGAAGATGAGCCATGTCCAGACGTGCCTGCGCGCTTCCTGGCACTGTGGTCGCCCATCGCGGTGGCACGGCACGCTCTCTGTTGGGCGGCCGTTTCTGGCACTCTCGAGCTCCGCCCCTCCCAGGCAGTGCATATATATACACATAAGAGGGCCTTGACCCGCGACGTCCACTCTCCTTCCCGCGCACTCTTTCGTTCCCTCTATCTTCCCTCCCCTCCCCTCCCCCTCCACGAAGCACTCCTCGCGCCTATTCCAAACGCTTCATGCCCACCTCAAGTTGATTTTAGGCATTTGAACACGCTCCCCGCTTATTCACTGACCTACGCTCCTCTCGCTTCTCTTACGGTTATAGATCCGCTATCCGCCCTCTTGGCGTCGCACTTCCCGCCTATCCTCCCTTTGTACTTTGCTGATGTCAGCAAAGCCTTGGCACGGATATTAGGGTCGCACGGCCTGTGGCTCGTGCACCGAATCAGCGTGAAGCTTCTGGAATGAATACTTTCGCTGATTCGAGTCCTTCTTCATGGCCACGTACTATATGTACTTCCCGTTCCTCACCTGTGAAGTCAGGTGTGGCGCTGTGGCGCTTGACATCGCCGACCGACAGAATGCGCACAGCATGACGCTCGCAGTAAGGGCCGTCGTCGAGCTTTTCCGGCTCGTCAAGCGCGAGAAGGAGATCCATCGGAAATCCTCGCCTTCTCCGTCTCGCACGATCATCGGTCAATCCGGATCTACGGTCACTACGCTGTGATTGATGGGGCCAAAATTACCTTCTACTGCCACCTGATCCATGAGTTCAGCTTCACGGCTCTAGAGGGGAATGAGAAATGGACGGCGCACAAATTCACGAAGAATGTTTATGATGCGTGGATGCTAACTCACTTTAAAAGACTCTGCTTAGCTGTTGATCATTTGCCCCCTGAGTTAGATTTTGGTGTCCCACCACTCCTGCAAGGCTCTGGGCTTTCGCAAGGCTTAGAATCCCATCATCTCTCGCAATCCTTAGCGGAGTCGGCCTCTTAGTTAGAAGATGATGGTCAGTTAGGTAGCCTTCCTGCCTATAGTCCTCACAATATATAACATTAGAGAAGAGCATTAGGTAAGAGCTAGCAGGTATAGATAATATAGATTAGCTAAATTCTAAGGCCTTTAGTTTACTTAGTAAGGGCTTGTCCTTTACCCACTCTCTTGGAGACTGTAGTTCTGTCTAGACCACCCTTTCCCCGGCGAATCTTTTCATTAAACCATAACCTGACACTTTCTTCGTCGCAAGAATCAAGCACGGTGTCTTCAACCATCAGTATACCATACACATAGGATATAGCCCAAACCCCCAACGTGTCGCGCCAGAAGCCTGGAGAGTCTTGGAGGAGAGTCCTGATGAAGCTCTCTAGGAGGAGAGCTTTGTCGGGATAATACAAATTCTTGTCGCAATGGAATCTCTGCATCGATAACGGATCGTTTGGAGGGGTAAGGCAGACATACGTGCTTCGAAGCAATACAACTCTTTCAGAGCCAGAAAACCCTGCTGGAAATTGGAACCGCACGGAATTGTCATCCAGCATCCGGTATCCAGGGATTTCCATAGGGTTAATCCGTCGAGTTATCTCGTCGTCTGGAAGGAGGTGTGGATCGAGTATACCGTACGACCATAGGGCGGGGCGAAAACCTGCCTCAACCAACTTCTGTGCGGCGAGGTCGAAATCAGATTCAGAAGGGATCAGCATATAGCTCTAGGTTATATTCGTTAGTACAATTATTAGCAAGCGTAGGAGAAGGCGTACATTGAGTAGTGTCCCCGCTCCGAGAAAGCCTATCGCCTGTTCGCCCCAAACAACTACCTTGACAGGATGCAACGCCTGAACGACAGATTCGAAAGCCATTGTAGCAGTGCGAGCAGTAGAAGACTAGCTGAATGCGGGTTATAGCCTGGCGCTAGAGATGGTTGTAATTATGTTTCCTGGCAGTTGAACACATGAAGACCGCGTGACAGTGGGTTTTATTGCAGAGTAGGGTAAAGATGCTACACGAAAGTGGAAGCGGAAAACAGCTTGCTTTATCTCAGCTACCTGCCTGAGCTGCCGCTAGCCTTTTCTAAGCATTAGCGCGACGCCACGTTAGACTGCTATGCTCAACCAATTAGATCTCAAATGCGCAGGGGATCGTTTGTCAGGCGCCGACGCCCAGCTCGGCGATATGGTTTCCGAACACAAAGAGGTTCCAAACACCGGCACTAAACTTGCACGACTTGTAAGGGAATAGGCAAGAGGCAACTAACGTGTTTGTATTGTGTTCCTATATAACAAAAGAAAGCATGCAGAAGAAGAGAAGCGTACAACGCAGAGATATCTCTCCATGGCTAACAGCGCCCGTACACGAGCCACGTTGGGATGGCCAATCAGATGGTAGCCGTCGATGAACACCAGAAGTCTATCGTGATGCTCTTAGATGTAGTCCCAAGAAGCCGTCAAATGATATTGACTTCGTGAAATACACAAAGTACTCGAAATCAAGTGCCAAACCGCCTCTTCCGCCGCCGTCCGGGCCACCCACCGATGGGCATCCTCTGAAAATCGACAATCCCCGTCCTCATGGAGGTCCCGACTTGCCTGAGGGTGTAGAGGATAGGGATTTCTATCAGATGCTCAGTTTATTTTTGACAAGCTCGTCATGGAGAGGATCGCATACCATACGAACCAGCATGCTAAGAAGCCCCGTTGATGACGGTATGGAGATAACAGTTTAGTTTAGATATAATTCCAGGTCACTGGTACCTAATGGTTCGTTAGGGAGCGATGCTAACATTGGGCTTTTTTTTTTTGCGATGGTTCAGCTGCCGCCAGCATGCTCGGCTACCATGTACGCAAACTTAAGAAAGAGTTTGACTAGGGCAGGCAGGATCACCACCAGGGTCCCTGCATGAATGCTCCAATAGATACCTACATGGAGGGTCACTGCGAAAGCCTCTAGAGATGGGTATAGCGCTAACTTCAGGCGGAGCTGCCGCGCTCTAATCGATCAATCCAATAATAATTCTGCCAGTGGTAACCGTGTTCACATCTGCTACTAGCGGGGCAAGTTCAATTTCCGCGCGCTGTTCCTTCAGGAGTCAAGGACAAAGCTAGTTTGAACTTACAGAGGTGAATAAACCAATTTTTGGGTCAGCACGTAGATGATCTAACAGTGCTAGCTAATGGTTTTCTATCCATTGCTTGTTTGCTGCCTGAAACATAAGCACTCCGTGCGGCACAGTATCCAAACCCATCACATGCCCCTTTCGCGCCAGCCCTAGCCGGGAGTCGATTGTAACTCCGGAAAATTATCTCAAATCATTAGGTGTTGCAAGTAGAAGACCTCTTGGCAATTCTAATTCAAGGCAGCTTGTTTCGTTAATCCTGGAAAGGACCTTATCACTTGGTCATCTGGTTTTCTATCTTAAGCGCTGCGGAAAAGTTCCTGCGTTGGATCTATTAACGCTATAATCTGCGCTGTCTCACAATGCGTTAGGAAGAAGGAGTTTGTCATAAGAATATAAAATGGCCTCAGTTAGAGCAGTAGAACACAATTCAGCCCAGCCCAGCCCAACAGCTACGATAGAGAATCAGCAAGACTGTCCAAACAAGGCCCTTTCATATTTAACAACAGACTTCTGCACCATCCTCCCAGCTTTCTTCGCCCATTTCCCGTCTTTGAGGGTGATTTCAAGACCCATTCCTAAGAAAATCCCAATTTTTGGTATGTCACTACCTCTACCGAGATGGGTGGATAATCCTTACATTGCTTAACCAAAACTTACGATTTCGTTCTTTAGTGGCAATGTCTGCAGATACCCTCAGCAGCGAAGAACTTCGACGTGCTGTGAGCATCCTTACGCAGTCTCTCCAACATAATCACGTAACATTTGGTATCATCGGGGGCGCTGGCTGCTCCCTGATCTTCCTCCGGCACCACCGGCCGTATCGCGGCACCAAAGATATCGATGTGATTATTCAAGCTGATCCAGCTAGACAGATTGACGCTGATCGTATTTCGCAAATACTCTACACGAACCATTCTCAGGATTTTGTCAAGAAAGATGCCGGGTATGGCGTATTCGTGCCAGCCGTACGTATCACTGGAAACAACGGTCTCGAAAAGCTTGTAGAAGTCGAGATATTCGATTTCCAGAGTTGGCCCAATCGCCCCCAATACGACCTTTCTAGGCCAGACAATGACCGCATCAATTTGAATGTGGGGCAAGCGACGGTTGCAGTCCTCAGTCCTCGTTGGCTTTTGAGAGAAAAGATCCTCTCCCAGCACCAGCGAGGTGGGAGCCTGAAGGAACAGTCCGACCTCAGCGATATCAGGGTCCTACTGGGATTGGTTCAAGCGAAGTGCTTGACTTTTAGTGGCCAAGAACAGACCGCAGCCTTGAAGGCCTTGCTGAACAAACTGCCGGAACTGAGGGAAGCACTGGAGGCTGCCATTGAATGCACTGAAGTGTTCAATCCTTGGCAATGGTCTGAGGAGCATAGGAGATATTACCGTTATAATCAGAACGGCACGGTTGAATGGGCGACATCCTGAGGAGCGCTGTTGATTGCTACATGAGTGCTTTAGTGCTTGGAAAGTTACTTTGTCTTTGTTGTTTTTGCTGTTTATTATCTGTCTAGTTGGTTATTCGCGTTTTTGGTTACTCTTTTTCCTGCATGTTACTTATATAGTCTGCCTTTTATAATTTTGCTTGTTGTTGTAAGTTTTATATGCGTAACCTGTTATTTCCTTGCAAAGAGAAGCTGTTACAGCACTCGTACTGCTAAACCGGAATTCCTAAAGGAGGAAGTCAACGCGCAGAGTAAGGCTGACTTACTACAGTGGTTCGACTCAGATGGCTTCCAGGTGGAGGCGGGTAATTAGCAGTATGATTGGCTAGCAGGGGCTGGGGTTGCTTTAGTGATCAAGAGGGCAAGATACAATGTCAAAGAGTATCGTATCTTAGAAATCGCATAAAAATTCAGCAATAACTACGAGGAATTAAAACTACTAAAAGCTGGATCTGTTCGAAGGTACGAGTGACATGCGTACCTCTTTAGGACTAGCGTCTGTTCATCTCGTTCCTACTATATAGTCAGCTCTGATAGCTCACAATAACAACAAGTTCACATCACAATCATGCTTCTCATCAGGTTATGAACCCGGATCAACTCACCAACAAAAGACCTGGGACGTCTGCCTCTCGCCACACTCAATTGACGAGCGACGCAGCCCAGCGTTGGTGAGGCTTCCGCTCACGAACTCACTGCGACGTCACACCCAACATGGGCATTTACGACGCACAAGCAGTCGTCCCGAAGCTTGACGCATCTGGCTCGAACTTCTGGAAATGGGACGCTGCAATTACCCTGTACTCGCAGATTCACAATGCGTCAGAGGTTCTCACTGGCGAGAAAACACGACCATCCAATCCATCTTACACTGGCAATATTGACGAGCCTGGGGCCCTCGATGTATCAACATTGGACCCACACAACGGCGAGCACCATCAGCTCATGGCCGAGCGTAAGGCATTTGACGACGATCGTCAATCGATCAATGAACACATCATCAAGTCTGCAGAGAAGCAGAAGGAAAGGATCAAGCATTGGGGCAGACTCGACGCAGCTCTCAATATGACCTTCCTTACCTCGATTCCCCGTGAGGTTTACGAAGCAATCCAAGGCCTCCATACCGCAGCAGAGCAATACAAGGAGATCACTCGACGCTATCGCGAGGGCCTCCATGAGGCCTATACAGCATGGACTGATTTCTCCAAGCTCCGCTGCGCGGACTGCACAAACACGCTCAAATTTACGGACAAGTTCCGTGCCTCACTCAACAAGTTGAAGGACATGAAGCTTCAGCTACCTGACAAAGGCGTACTATACCAATTCATCCTCGCGATCGAGGAGTCCTACCCTGATTACGCACGAGTCAAGGACAAAGCGACAACTTTCCTAAGCAGCAAGTACCTCTCTCACATATCGCCCCAGATCTAGCCATGCTTTAGAGGCTACGTCGGCCGATGGATTGCTCTTAAGTTCTCCCAGTACAAGGATCTGCTTCCAGTGGCATTTAGCGTCCACGCCAGCACTCAGGTCGTCCACAAAGCCAACATCCAACTCGCAGTCAGCCGCGGAGCCTCGCAAGGGCCGGCGGGGCCGCGCTAGCGGTCGTCGTCGAGCCCCAGAGGCGGGCAGATGCTCTTCCGCGAAGTCCAAAACTAGCGCGTAAGCTCTGCAAACCAACGCAGGACATCCCTTTCCTTCGCCTCTTCAGGCCAGCCCTGCCAGCCGCCCTCTTCCTAGTAGATCGGATTATTCCCTGCTTTGCACCTTTTAAATACCGCCTGCACTGCCAGCTCAAGGCCTGCGATTTCGCTAAAGAAGGCTTCAAAGAAACCAGGAATCCCAACGTACATGGGCCCCAGCTCCTCCTTCAGCACGTCGTCTACGTATTTGCGGTGTTCAGTCGAGTTTGCGAAGCTGCTCATGTTGCGTAGCCATAGCGTTTGTGGGAAGGATAATGCAGGACGGGGAGGGGGGGCAGACTCAGTAACGGCGTCGTAGACCTTGTTCCAGATAACTTCATCAGGTTCATGGTTGAGGACAGCCCTGAGGAAGGGTATGGTGCGTTTGAAGTCAAAGTTGTCAGACTCAGTTGAGAGTTCAAGTCGTAGAAGATCGCTACAAAGGGTACCGCGACCAGCGACGGATAGGAGCAATCAAGCAACGGGCAGAGCTTGCAACTCCACAATAAGGTAAACAGCAAGATCTTTTAGTCCTACTATGGTTTCAATGTAAAAATGTCAGAGGGCCCATCGATATTACCTTGGTTAGATGGAATCAAGACGTGGGACGCGCTGAGATCCTTGTGGTTTGACTTTAAATTCTGGCGGAAGGTACACCCCCCTCCATGAACGGGTTTGTAGCGCCTTCATAAGCGAGGCCCGTGCGTCAAAGGCGCAAGAAGCTCCTAGAAAAAATACTTCTGTTTATATAAGGTTCTAATACCAAGCTAAGGTATTTTTCTCATCTGTATCATCTACTACATCTCTATTATTCACTGTACATCTTGCCAAGTCTTTTCTCTTATTGGTTTAAAAAAGCGCTAGATTAATGTCTAATTAGCCTATAAAACTTTCCACCACTTTTGCAAATATTCTAAATTTTTAAGGCAAATAAATATATTTTACTAGGTCTATTACTATATTCTAGATGTTTTAATGCAATATTATAATGCTGTGTTCTGTTGTTAGTGGGCTAAAGTTTACCTCTTTGTTACTGTTCACAGTTTTAAGGTGTCGCTAAGCCAGAATTAGTATGTCGGCGTCTGTCTTCTGAATGTCAAACCTATCGGCCATTGTCTGACTTTGCAACTGACCGACGCGGTGCTCCGTATGAACATTGTCGGCGGCACGGGAGATTTGTTCGTCTAAATCTCTATTCTTCCTTTGTTATTGCTAAATTTTCCTCATCCAAGCTTCCGAAAAGGAAGGCTCATACCTGCTCGTCTACTACACCATGCTGAGAACTCCAAACCGCCGCCTGTCGTACAAGGACCGCATCAAGATCCACACTCTTGCAGAGATAGGATAGAAGCAAGCGGCAATTGCTCAGCAGCTAGGAACCTCACAGCAGAACGTGTCTAATTGTCTTTAGGCACCTTGTACTCCTACAAAGCCTAGGGGCAGACTAGCTATACTAAACACACCATTTTAACGCCTCCTTGTTCGCCATGCTACTAAAACCGCTGAGCAGCGACGGAAGACTAGGAACCAGATTGCTCAGGAGCTAGGAATCGACGTCTGCCGTCGCACGCTCGTCAAGGCCTTTAAAAAGGAGCTCTATCATCGCGGGAAGGCAACGCTAAAGCCCTTCCTTACAGAGGCGCAGAAGGCCTCTTAGGTGCAGTAGGCCTAGCAGCACCAGTAGCTTAATAAGGAGCAGTGGTCAAGGGTTAGCTAGAGCGATGAGATGTCAGCTCAAACTGGCGCAGGAGAGGTGTACGTCACTCGAAGGGCTAAGGAGAGTCTCCATCCTGATTGTTTGATACCTTAATTTAAGAACTTTAGCAGCTGCATGGTGTGGAGTATTATCTTATTATATAAAAAGGAACCTCTAGTCTTCTTTAAAAAGGAGTGGTGTACGAATGCAAAAGGCACTGTGGACTCAAAGGTGTATATTTAACATATCCTGCCTCTAGTTTTAGCATTCCAGGACGAGTACCAGCGCAGGCAACAATATAGAGATGGATTCTACAGAGGAGATTTTCTCTACCTTAAGGACAATGCTTCTATTCACACGTTAAAGGCTACTACAGCTGCCTTCCAGGCTCAAGCAATTAAAAGGGGGTGGTGGCCGGCTAACTCACCAGATCTCAATCCCATGAAGAACGTGTGGCAGCTGCTGAAGTGGCGGCTGGCAAAGCGCTTTCCAAAGACTAACGCTGAGGTAAAGCAGTATCTTAAGGAGGAGTGGGAGAAAATTGAAATTGATGACTACAGGAAGTACATCACATCTATGAGAGATCAGTGTTGGGCAGTTATTAAGGCAGGTGGCGGACATACCAAGTGGTAATCTATATTGAAAATAACATTCCTTCGCCACTGCGTGCACGAGCCTGGTCCATGCGACGCTACAAACCCGTTCATGGGTAGAGGGTGTATCTAACCCATCGCCAATCGGTTCAGACTGAATGATCTGCAATCTGGACAAAACCGTCATGGTTAGCAGACGCGCGAAATGTCGTGTTTAGGTTGCTTGGGCGACGTCGCATATGCGAATCCCGTAGGATGAGTAGTCTCAAAGAGAGCATAAATCATCAAACAAGATGCGTGGTGCGAAAAGGGATGTTTAGAAACTGTGGATGGAGGCTGCGCAGGCGCGACAGCAGAAGAGGCTGGTCCAGATCTACCAAATGCCGGTGTTCTATGCCAAGAACATTGCACGTGCTCTCAGGTCGGTAAGGCCAAGTTATTAATTGGCTATAGAAGGGTCGACGGTGCCAGACGAGGAGTTGGGCATGCGGAGAGAGAGTGGAGGGACCGAAAAGGGCACCTCAGGACGGATGGTGTTAAAGCAAGTGATAAAATTGTGTTGTTAATTGATTATGCAAGCAGGCGGGAGGCCTCAACAGTGGTTGACAGAATTCTGTACGAATTAGTCAGCCCCACCAAAACGCGATTTCCGCGATTTCGTAAACACTTCAACCTTCAATCATGGCACCACCAACGCGATTAAATCCTTTTCGCACTCCATCCCCTGGACCTTTAGCTGGAAGAGAAGCTACAACTCGCAGGAAATGCAAATTCTTCAACGCTTTGACGAGTAGTAAAGGATCAATTCCGTTAAGTCGCATTTCAGCTGAATGCGGAATCTCAGAGTCTTGCGCCCAATTATGGAAAGATCAATATATGAATATGGGTTCTGAAGCAAAGAGGAGGCTTCGGCCAAGGCCTGAGATACTTGGTCCCACGTCAAAAGTCACTAAATCGATGTGCAAAACGCTTTGCTCGCCTTCCCAGAATCCTGTCCAAAAACAACCCTACGAAGCTCAAATCGCATACTATAATCTGCCTGTTGGAAAGCGCTAATTAAAACGTAAAATAAAGGAGCTTACTAAAGGAGGTAGACGGTACAAGTACGCGTTTATCAAGAAGGCTATAATCAGACAAAAATCAAGAGGAACAAACAGCTTATGGAGATACTTATCTCTATGCTCCTCTCTTCAGGTTTTTTTAATCATATCGTATATACGGACGAAGCACATGTCGACCTGACTTCTCAAGCTCAAGGCAGAATAACAAGAGAGCAAGGAACGCGGGATTTGCTAGAGAATATTAAAGAAAGGTCTCCGCTTAAAGGTGTGCAGTTTCACATAGCTGCGTGGATCAGTTAGTAGGGGAAAGTTCACGGAGCGAGGACTGCAATCGCATGCCAGCCTTGGAGTTGACTGTCATTCCAACAACGCCGGATCTGTCGTCTCGGAAGCCAGACTCGGACTTCAGAACGCGAGGTGTAATTTCAATCAATATTACCATGACCAGGGCAAAACGCCGAGCCGTTTACCAGACAGCTTGTCTGTCGAGGCAGCATTCAATCTAGCCACCATCAAGGGCGCAGAGGCCGCTCGACTGGAGACAGAAGTCGGGAAGATTGCAGTCGGCATGCGCGCGGATCTAGTGGTCTGGGATGCGTTGAGCCCGGCGATGGTGGCTGCGGCACAACATGATCCCGTTGCGGCGGTCATCTTGCATTCGAGCCCTGCGGATATTGAGCTGGTGTTGGTGGATGGGGTGGTGAGGAAGCAAGACGGGAAGTTGCTGCGGGTGAGCGTGGATGAATTCGCTATACAGCCAGTTGGGAAGGAGAAGCTGGAGTGGAGGGAGATTGCAAAGGAAATCGTGAAAAGCAGAGAGAAGATTCAGAAAAACATGGATGAAATTGATTTTGTTCAAGGAAAGCAGGGGTTGATGAAGTTGTTTGGCGTCGATGGAGCCAAATTTGTGGATCTTGATTGAGGTGTAAGGATGAGTGCGAAAGGTTATTTGAGGCCACGCTTACTTCTTTGTGTCGCGAAAAGACTACATAGCCCGAACACGGCGCTAGAGGACTTCCAGGGTAGAAGAGGGCCCCGGCAATGCTAAGGCGAGGCGGGAGCCTTGGGATGCATAATGCAAATTTCGGGACGTATTTTGTTCAACTGACTGGTACTTCCGTCTGAGAACTCGAGTGGCTTCAAATTTTTCAATCCTCAACCTCCACATTATTCCCCTATGTGCACTCAAGAGAGCTGCAATTAAGGTACCACCCAGTTCTCATCAACCCTATCATTAGAACACACAAATCGTTGTAGGTGTCCCACCATGCTGGTGGTCGCTATGTCACCAACAAAACCCCCCCCCCCACAGCTCGGCATGCACCTCCTTTCTCCAACTACCTGGTAACGCAATGATCTTCCCACTCACGACCGCATGTACCCCATAACCCATAAGCTTCGTAAACCGTGGCGATGGTCACGCGAGAGGAACATGTCATCGGGTTCCTCATGTTCAACCATAGCACGAATCACGTTCCATGTCTCCGTAAGCGGAAGCAACCTTAGACAGCTGAAAGGGTAAGTGAACATGAGGACAATCTTCTCAAAATGATGCAATCAGTCCAGAGCAGCTATTTACCCACACTCACCGCCACAAGTGTTGAATGCTCGACAGCTCAAAAGCCGCCCTGCACCCAAAGCTCAGGCCGAGGAGTAGCGTCAATGTTCCTCCGCTAGCTTTTACTTGCTTTCTAGATGCGCATAAATCCCTCGCGCTCTTTCGGCCTTCACACATCAGATCTACCATCACAGAACCCTAACTTACCATTTGACACGAACATGACCCATTGGACCTCGAAACAAGCATCGCGACTAAGAACACCACAGAACCAAGCATCCGGGAAGCTTGCAATGCCCTCCTGATGCCCTGAACACACGACGACGTGCCCAATAAAAATTGATTGTGTTCCCTGCCAGCCATTCAGCGACGCGTGGAAACGCCTCCTCGCTATTTAGAAAAGCAAGCTCTTCCGTCGTTCTCGCTACCACTCAGCGCGAGAGACCCATGGTGCCCAGGCCGGTACCGAGAACGCCAACCGGCTAAGCACGATATCGCAATGCCATGGCAAGATTGCGTAAGTGGGAAATTCACGTACCCCCCAGTAGCCCAAACCAAACCAAGGTAGGTGGTTGAGAGGTGAACACCGTTGCTTGAGCTATTGTCCGACTGTGTTTGTCATCTCTCGAAATTAGCAGCAGTCAAAAGGACTTCACTTTCTGGTTTCCGAAGTTCAAGCTTCGACAGTGTCATGGAAGAGTATCGACTTTCGAAACCTCCACAGCAGTACTTTCGCTCGGCCTGCGCCGTACACGGAGCGACGCTTCCGGAAGCCTCTCGCTACCCCTCATCCGCCCAGACCTTTCAAGACCTTGGTGGCCCAAGTAGGGGACTCAATATCTTGTCCTTCCAGCACGCCATATAAAAACGAGCGGTTGGGTTCCAGATCGTACGGATAAGGCTCAGAATAGTCAAAATGGTGGGGTTTTCTTGGCCATAGGAGGCCAGGAAAAAGGAATGTTACCGTATCGAATTCGCAAGCCGTGGCATATTTCGCCTTATTCACAGCCAAATACTTCGCCAGTCGCCTTCGCCAAGTCTGCGGTGACATGTCGGCTGAGTGCATATTGTCGGTCTACGTCCATCTGCTGGATTTGTAGCCAGCTCAGTGGTTGTGGTCTGAACGCCGTGCTCACTACTCGCACAAACCTAGAGACTGGGGCGTCCACATCTCGATTCTGCTCGGCGATCACCGCTCTCACCAGCCTTTCTATAAGTATTGATTCACCTCCACCTCTATAGAAGTAGGTGCAGCTTGGAATTCGCAGCAATGGCAGGACGATTCTTAGCCAAGATACTTTCTATCGACACTGAGAACCGGGAGGAGCGAAGAGGACCGCTTTCTTCGGGTCCAGCCTCACTTGACTCGGCTGACACATATGTTGAATCGGAGCCGACGACGAAAGAGTTCCTTCTGCAATATCGACCAACTACTGCCGGCTTCCTTCACTATATTCGAACTCTCTTCCCGTTCTGGAATTGGATCTTCCATTACAACCTAACATGGCTCTTGGGCGACGTCATCGCCGGTAAGTTCTCATTTACTCCCATACTGCGCTCGAGCTGACTCGAGAAGGTGTCACGGTTGGCTTTGTCGTCATTCCTCAGGGCATGGCATATGCGCTCCTCGCTAAACTACCAGCCGAATATGGCTTGTATACCTCTTTTGTTGGATTTCTACTCTACTGGGCTTTTGCGACCTCCAAAGATATCACCATTGGCGTATGTTCTCCTTGTATCGACCCATTTCTGGTATCGACTAACATATCCTAGACTGTAGCCGTCATGTCCACTATTGTCGGCAACATCGTGATAAAAGTCCAGAAAAAGCACAAGAATCTAACAGCAGACCAAATAGCCAGGAGTCTTGCCCTGGTCTCTGGAGCCGTGCTCCTTTTCATCGGTTTGACCCGATTAGGATGGATCGTTGAGTTCATTCCTTTGGTCGCAATCACGTCATTCATGACTGGTGCCGCTATTTCAATTGCGGCCGGCCAGGTACCCACATTGCTCGGTATCCCCAACATCAATAACAGGGAAGCAACTTACAAAGTGATCATCAATTCCCTGAAGCATCTTCCGGAGGCCAAGAAGTTAGACGCTGCTTTGGGTGTGTCGGCGCTTGCTATGCTCTATGCTTTCCGCATTCTTTTCAGCGTCCTAACGAAGAAAGTACCTTCGAAGAAGAAACTTTGGTTTTTCCTTTCGACTCTGCGTATGGCCTTTGTCATCATCCTCTATATTCTAATCAGCTGGGGCTGCAATCGACATGTCAAAGATGCTAAGAAGGCCAAATTCAAAATCCTAGGCACAGTACCTCGGGGTAGGTTGTATGCCTTCTAGGATTATCCGCAATCATTCTGACAACATTAGGATTCAAACACCACGGCGTTCCAAACATCAATACAGAGGTTCTTTCTGCCGTTGCCCCAGACATCCCCGTCACCGTTATTGTCTTGATCCTGGAGCACATCGCGATCTCCAAGTCTTTCGGCCGCATCAACAACTACGTTATCAACCCATCCCAAGAGCTCGTTGCTGTTGGCTTCACCAACCTATTCGGCCCATTCCTTGGCGCTTATCCTGCGACCGGTTCATTCTCTCGCACAGCCATCAAAGCCAAAGCTGGTGTCCGAACCCCTCTTGCCGGAATCTTCACCGCTGTCATCGTCCTCCTGGCCCTTTACGCCCTAACCTCGGTCTTCTTCTACATCCCCAGCGCCGCGCTTGCAGCAATCATCATCCACGCTGTGCTCGACCTCATCACCCCTCCCGCCGTTGTCTACCAATTCTGGCAAACCTCCCCTCTTGAAGTCTTCATCTTCTTCATCGGCGTCTTCATCACTATCTTCTCAACCATCGAAAATGGTATCTACTTCACCATCGCCGCATCCGCAGCGCTCCTCCTCTTCCGCCACATCAAAGCCCACGGCGCGCACATGGGAAAGGTACATATCTACCGCGGCAGCACAAACGACTTGCTTCGCCGTGGTCCAGGCTCTGGCGCTGTCGACGAGAAAATCAGTCGAGAAGCATATATCCCTCTCACGCACTCTGATGGCTCGAATCCGGCAATTGATGTCCATTCACCGTATCCCGGAGTTTATATTTATCGGTTTAGTGAGGGGTTCACGTACCTTAACCAAGCGCAGTATCTAGACGACTTGACCCAATTCGTGCAGAAGCACTCGAGACCGACAATTTTGGATCGGTATGAAAAGCTTGGTGTAAGTACTTGCAATTCCCTGACACCCATCTATATTCAACCCTTCAGACAAAACTCTCACACACACATTCAAAACCCTCACCAAACTAACCGCCCTCCAGGACCGTCCCTGGAACGACCCCGGCCCCCGCCGCGGCGTCCAAATCAACCCCGACGACGACCGCCCCGTCCTCCGCGCCATCATCCTAGACTTCTCATCCGTAAACAACGTCGACACAACATCCGTTCAAGGCCTCGTTGACGTCCGCCATCAATTGGATCGCTACGCCGCGCCGAATACCGTGGAGTGGCATTTCGCGGGTATTAATAACCGCTGGACGAAGCGTGCGTTGACGGCTGCCGGGTTCGGTTACCTATTGGGAGGTAAGGATAGTGCGCGCGCGCATTGGAATCCCGTGGTTTCTTATGTGGCGATTGGGGAGGAGGGTGTTGCTAAGAAGGTTGGTGATGAAGAGACTGGGCATACGGGTGAGAAGAAGGCTATCCCTGGGAAGTTGTCGACGCTACATGGACTGAACAGACCGTTCTTCCATATTGACGTGCAGGCGGCGGTGGAGAGTGTGATTGCGAATGTGAGGGTGGAAGGGAAGGGTCGGGGTGTGGGAGTGCATGAGACAGGGAGCGTAGAGAAGGGAATTGCGACAGCGGAAATTTTGGATGGGCCAAGGGCGTAAGAAACCCCAACGTTCATGGGGATCCTTCCGGGTTAATTTGCTTTCCTTATGTATCCTTTTTGGGCGAATGGGGGTTTATGGCGGATTTTGGGGGTGCAAATGGTGGTAGTAAAATTAGTGTGGTTTAGCGTGGTGGCCGCGGGGTTTCATGACATACCCTCCTTCTTTCTATAACTTTATACCTTTTTTTTTAATACAATACGGCTATCCCTGTTTTCCGGGCGATCATGGAAACCTACCTATCCTTTAAAGAAGGGAAAGTGTTTCGGGGATAATCATAGCTGCCAAGCATGTATACGTGAATGCAATAATGACCATCAAAAATATGGTGTGATTTCTGCATCCTGCCATGCCTCGCCCAGTTTCCGACGAGAAAAGCCAAGGCGTAGAGTCTAGATTGGGGTACTGTGTGTCTGGGGTTTGTCCGCGCCAATTGGGTTTGCGGGGTTAGCTCATGCATGCGTGCGTCGATTCGCTGGTTGGTTGGGTGTGCACGTGAGCGGGTTGGGAGGGAATATAGATGTGTGTGTTAGCCCTAGTTTCGAGGTGCACATTTCTCTGAGGTGTCGAGCGGCTGTGTTTGCCGCTTTCTTGTTCCATATGGCCATCCATGGAAACAAGATCCTTGACCCTGTACGATACCACCACTGCCACCAAAGTCCAAGCTGTCATTGTACTCCATATTCTTCCTTTCAAGTAGGGCCGACATGAGGCTCCACGACCTCCCCGACGATATCTTAATCCTGGTTCTTACCAACTGCTCCATCTCCTCCCTCTTCGCCCTCCGCCTAACTTCAAAACCGGTATACACTGTCATAGTCGCATACATCGAAACAATTGCGCCGGGGGTAGCCCAAACATCCTTCCCAGATTGCACCTTATTACTCAAACCGCCCAAAACCGGCTATTCCTTTCCTTGGCTTAAATCCCTCATTCCCCTACACCTTGCAGCTATTGCTCTCGATAAAGATAAGCTGCGCCGATATCCATACCTGAATGCCGGATTTCCGTATGGGATCCCGAGTGAGGAAAGGGGAGAGCAGGCAGTGTATTGGAGACAGAGGGTGGCGAATGGGTGGTGCGTGTTACGGCGTCTTTATCTTGTTTCGAGGGAGGTGTATGCGAAGGGGTTGGAGGAGCTGGGCAGGCAGAAGATGCTGGGGAAGATGGGTGGTGGGATTAGGAAAAATAGAATGTGGCAGTCAGTAGCGTGTACGTATCAAGCGTGCAGCGAGCATGGGGTTGGGAGCTGGAGGATGTTTGAAGGGAAGAAGAGTAGCGGGTGCAATGGAGGAATTGAGGGGAAGAGAAAGGGCAGCGAAAGGCGCAATGAGGAGATTAGGGTGAGGGAAGCGGTGGTGTTGAAGTGTAGGAAGGAGTTGATGCTAAGAATGAAGGATTCAGACTTGATGGATTATTTGTACGTTTGGCGGCTTCTGTTATGGGTTTTTCGCCCGTATCGGAAACCCGAGACCGAGAGTGAAAGTGAAGGTGAGGGGGGAAATCCCCCTCTGGGCTCACATAAGCCAAATTGGCAAGCAACAATCGCCGATATCTCATCCGGATGCTCATGGCTCACATGGTTCGTTCTCCACGTCGGCACCACACCATTCTGGCAGCAGTGGGTCCAATGGACATGCCGCAACCGCTCACAGCCTCACATCATCCGCAATCTGACATGGCAAGCCTGGTCAGAGCGATCGAATCATCAGATCGAGATTGAGCGAGAGTATATCTCGAAGTTTGAATTTGCGCTGAGAAAACGCGTTCTTTCGTCTGAGCGACTGAAGAGACTGGAGAATGAGATTATGGAAGGGAGGGTTGTGAAGACGATCAGTCTAGATTGCATTCCGTGGGAGTATGATCAGAATCACATTATCTACAAGCTGCCGTCGGAATTCCCTTGGTATCGGGCAGATAGCTGGGTTTGGATGGATGGAGATGTATGGGTGCACGTTAGGGGGTCACAGGGACGGACTAGGGTGATGAAATCGAAAGAGAATCCAAATCCTGAGATAAAGGCAGAATTCGATGAATTTGGCCTGCTAGGAAGGGGACCTCTGGAGAGGGTTCCATATCTGGTTTACCTTGGTGCTGAGGATGCAGAGAGTGTTTGGGGAGGCGGCGGAGTTGGTCAATTTGAGATGGCATTCTAAATAGAGCGAGCGTGCTTATGACAGCCCTCTGAAGAAGTGTCACGCAATTGAGCCTTTTCTAGTTCAGAACTACCATATGATGGTGGTTTTCATGATGATGGTTTTCATAATGGTGGTCTTGATAATAGCGTCCTTAGTAATGGCGGTCTTGTTGATGGCGGTCCTGGTGATGGCGGTCTTGATGATGACGGTCTTGATGATGGTGGTGTTGATGATGACGGTCTTAATGATGGTGGTGTTGATGATGGTGGTCTTGGTGTTGATGATGATGGTGGTCTTGGTGATGATGATGGTGGTCTTGGTGTTGATGATGGTGGTTGTCTTGGTGATGGAAGCTTGTAGAGAATTCCAGCGGATTCAAAATCTTGGCAGGGCTGACCAATCGCACGCACGCCCCCAGGCGAAGTTTCACACGAGCTTCGGATTTGCATTGCACATCACGACTCCGCGACACGAACACTTCCGCACCAAAAGCCCTTCCTCTGCCTCTCGCTGACCGCGAGCACACCACGGCAACTACGTCTCTTATCCCCGGGCAACACCTGAGCCTAGAGTGACGTCCTGTGAGAGGACAACCATGGCGCCCCAGACTCTCCACGGCTCCTGCGCCTGCGGCCGCAATCGATACGTCGTTGAGATCCCCCAGCAGCAGGTTTCGCTCGCTGAGATACTGTGCGACTCTACTTCTGCGTCGCGTAAGTCAGCCCCTCCCTTCTCTATCGCGAGTAGATCCGCGCAAGACGTCATTTCACCCTGTCGCGTACAAGCGAGACGGACATGTCTACCTCGCTTCTTCCAGGCCTCAATTGAACCTATGTCTAACATGTGGTCCAAGGACACCATGCAGCCAGCCCATTGACCCTCTGGCTTCGCGTCCCACTCGTCTGGTACACCTCCGCCACGTTCGCCCAACTCCCTGACGAAGAGCGCCCCAGCATCCTGCGCACCTTTGTCTCCCCCTTCGCCTCCAATACCCGCCGCCAGTTCTGCGGATACTGTGGTACCCAACTCACATCATGGCACGAGCGGACACAGGAAGATGCCGAGCACATCCAGTTGACCGTCGGCAGCCTGCTAGACGAGGACCAGGAGCTCTTGGGACAACTAGGTCTACTCCCAAGCGTGGATAGCAGTGATGAGGATGCGGACGCGATAGATCCAATGGAGGGTCCTTCCAGACACCCACAGTCACGATCGGTGGCACGTTCAGGACCCTACGCTCGCGGTGCGCCGTGGTTCGAGGAGCTCGTTGAAAATTCCAAACTAGGACGCCTCAAGAAGCAGAGGGGCGGCCACTCATCTCGTGACGGCAATGTCAGGGTTGAATGGGAGGTCATGGAGTGGACTGAGGGCGATGATGCAGACGATGAGGGCATGGCGTCGGGTAAGAGAAAGGCAGGTGAACTAGAGGGCGATGACATGGAGATGAGGACGGCGTAAGTACCGCCGTCATCGCAACGGGATGTTATAAAAGGTGCTCACGCTGGAGAAGGAAGGTTTCGAAGAAGGATCGATAAGGTTCATGGCGTCCCGGTTTATTCGCCGAAGACACGTACTGCAAGCAATCGCTTGCGATGTATGGTCTTCAGCATCTTTAATGTACCAAAAATGGGCTCGGGCTGTAATATAACTAAGAGAGCATTATGGGACTCAGCAGAGTCAGGGACAGGATTTCTGGGTTTCTCAAGCTTTGAATAGGGAATGCAAATCTTCAAAATCCCATCTTGCAGCTTTCTGGCATACGTGGCCAATCACGTCGTCTGGAGCGGGCAGGACGTCCCAAGCCACCGATCAAGCCACCGATCAAGCCACCACTCCCACATCCGACCGTATCCTCCGACTGGCTTTCACCATCCACACCCTGTCATCTTCCCGTCGCCCTCCTGTCTCCCCTTAGCTGCCGAGGTCCCTTCTGACCTGCTCTCTTTATCGAAGCTTCAACACCCGCGTTACACACGGTCTTTACAAACTCACATCATAGATTCGCATCCTTGTCCTCGTCCCGCAAATGCAATTGGACATGATCAGTGTGCTTCAGGGTCTTTCTGCATACCTTGGCATGCTTTAGCTCCAACTGGACTGATAAGCGGACCAGGTCCCTTTTCCTGGATCTTGCGCTGCGTGTTTGAAGGCCCGGGGTGAGTCCCGTATCTACGGTTCGTTGCTTGGAGTTACGGGAAGGGGTATAGATAGATGGGTCAATGTCTGCAGTCCTTTTATTTAGTGTTCTCGCTTTCACTCCGGCACTTCTTCTTCCTCTGTGTCCTGTCTTCAGTACGGTTCCTATGCTTTAACCTGTGGTTTCATCGCGTCTCGTGATCCCTGCCCATCCTTGTATCCCAGGATCGTGTTCAGGAAGATGGAGAGAAAGAGCCAGGAAAACGTCCAGCCTACATCTACACCAGGATACAGCCCCTCAGATGACAATGTGGAGGTTGGTGAGGTTCTAAATGCATCGGGCCATAAGCAGGAGCTTGAGAGACAGTTCAGCTTGCTGTCGATTTGCGCCGTTGGGATATGTACGGGGAATGCGTGGGCGGCGCTTGGCGGGAGTATTGTATGTTTTTTTCGAATAGCGAATGGGTTTCTTCATTCTCGTAGACCAAGTTCGGACGGTCGTACGTTGGCTGACACTTCGGGCTAAATAGGTGCTCGCGTTGTACAACGGTGGTCCACCGGGCGTAATATACGAATTCATCGCGGTTTCATTTTTCTACTGGCTAATAGCGTCCTGTATCGCTGAACTTGCGTCCGCGATACCCTCCAGTGCGGGGGTTTATCATTGGGCCAGTATCACGGCGGGGAAATATGGAAGGAGTGTTGGATACTTTGCAGGATGGTACGATCTCCTACAAGGACTATTCTAATCCTCGCCCGAGTCTTGAAGTAAATCAGGGAAGAATTATTCGAATTGAATACTAACATCCGGTCCCGTAGGTGGAACTTCTTCGGCTGGGTCTTCGGGGCCGCGTCGCTCTCTGCTATCCTCGCGAATCAAATAGTCAGCATGTACGGCCTCTTCCACACGTCCTACGCCTACCAGCGCTGGCACGTCTTCATCACCTATCTCATCGTAACCTGGCTATGCTGTTTGTGCGTCATGTTCGCGAACCGCGCGCTTCCCGCCATCTCTAACGTCGGGCTGTTTTTCATCTTCGCCGGGGTCGTGATTACGATTTTGGTGTGTGCGATTATGCCGAGTCGGAGTGGGAAGGGGTATGCGACGAATGAGTTTGTGTGGAAGGAGTGGCAGAATCAGACCGGGTGGACGAGTGATGGATTTGTGTTTTGTGCGGGAATGTTGAATGGGGCTTACGCTGTTGGTGTGCCGTACGTGCTCGCAACTCCTCGCATCTTTCCTATCGCTTTCACTCTAAGAACATATTCGCAGAACAGAAAGCTGACCCGACATGCGACACAGAGACTGCGTATCCCACCTCGCAGAAGAACTCCCCAAACCCCGCATCAATATTCCCAAAGCCATTGCTGCGCAAATGGTCGTCGGCTTTATAACCGCCTTCCTCTACCTCATCGCCATCTTCTACACCGTCAATGATGTTACCCTCCTCTTCTCCAACCCCTACCCCTTCCCCCTCGCAGAACTCTACCGCCAAGCCACAAACACCAGGGCCGGCTCCCTAGGCCTCCTCATTGTCATCTTCCTCCCCACTGCCTGCACCAACATCGGTGCATACATCACCGCCGGCCGCATGCTCTGGACCCTGGGTCGTGACGACGCAACCCCGTTTGCGTCCTGGATAGGGCATATCGATACGAGGTTTAAAAACCCGCTGAATGCAAGCTTTGCGTGTGGGATTATTTGCACAGTCCTTGGCTGTATCTACGTCGGGAATACAACCGCGTTCAACGCTTTCCTAGGCTCTTTCGTCGTCCTGACTTCGTCCTCCTACCTTGCTGCCATCCTGCCCCATATCTTGTCGCGGCGGCGCCACATCCTGCCTGGCCCATTCTGGATGCCCGATTCAGTGTTCTATACCGTTTCTGGAGTCTCTTGCGCGTATATGGCAAGTTTTATTGTCATTTATTGTTTCCCGTATGCGGTCCCATTTGATTCCAAGAGTATGAATTATAGCTGCTTGATTGCGGGGGGTTTGACAGTTTTTGTAGCGGGGTGGTGGTGGTGGATCCGGAAGAGGGGGTATGTGGGCCCGGCGAAGATGATTGAGGAGGTGGAGAGGAGGTTGAGTGCTGAGGCTAGGGGTAGGCAGAGGGCGAGTATTAGCGCCGAGAAGAATTAGGGATAGGCTTATCTTGTGCTTGTAAAGATTTCGAGTGTTCAAGATGGTATGTTCTGAAGCTGCGACTGGGAGACTTTAAGCTTCAAGAGCTTTGAGAATACCTGGTTTGGGGAATTTTACTGAGTGTGTATATTTTTCTCCTATGATTCCTGCGTATTTACTATCGAAACCTCCATTGCAATCTAAGAAAGAGCCGGTTCTTCCGGACCCAACGGAAATGTGAAAGAAGCATCCATGCTGGCGGCAAAGTCCAATCACGCGTTGGTTTGTAGGTCAAGCGCTCATCATGGTGTGGGCTCATGCTACACAGACTGCTTAGTGAATGATATCTTCGGCAAGAGGAAGTAGATGTAGTAGCATGGATTCTAAACGAGTCCATATACCTAACAGAGAACCTATTGAACTAATAACAAACCAGTACAAAAATCCCTAAATCAAGAGCCCAGATCCCTAAAACATCCTCCACGCCTGACTATGGGGAATTAATTTCAGCAAGTATGTATTCTCCCTATAGCTATACCCCTCATAGTAAATACCAAAAACATTTTAACAAGACCAGTGAGAACATCCCCAAGCTCAGAACCCAGCACATCCTCCTACCTAATTATAAGGATATTAGGTTCTGTATGCCGGATGTAGAAGCAAAGGACTTAAAGTTGAACGTAAAAGTGGATGGGACTGACTCACAGAATGCACACACTCTCTGAGAAGGTCTGCGTGGCCTGTTATAGTCACAGTCTCGTTGCTTCTTGATATAGCTAATAGCTCAATGATGCTCGACAATCATCTCAAGGTCAAATTCTCAGCTTGCCGGTGATCGCCGGTTCGTGGGATCGCTCTCGTTTCTCATATTCCATCATGAACCTCTTTCTTTAAAAAGAAATTTTCTACCACTTCCCAGTTGTCTTTCGGTTTTCGTTTCGTTAACAAATTAGACACAAACTCATGGAGTGCATCGTGGACTATTGTCCGTGCTCTTAGTCGTTAGCTTTCCTTTCTATCCCAGATACCCAACCCGAAAGGTTGCTCATACCTCACTTCATCTCTGAAAGACAAGGGGGCGGAATCCAAACCTGTGGTTACTTTAAACCCAGCAAAGCCGGCCAGAGAAAACCCTCTAAAGGCCTCCTAGCCTTACCACTCGCTCCATGTATCACTAGGTGCCCCTAGATATTAGAGATAAACTTCAAGCCCATCTCTAGGTCCACCCACGAGAGCCAAATGAAGGGTGAGAGGATGAATGATCAGTATCGAGGCGGCGAGGACGGTGACCTAGGTTTGCGCTTGGAGTTGCATCATCTTCTGCTGAGCTACCAACTCGCATACGGAGTTCGGGTTCGCAAAGTCTCGTCACAAGGCATGCCATCATCATTCAGTGTACCAAACAGAAGGAGGATGTTAGAAGAAAAGTCGTGAGACACTTACCCAAACCCCGCCAACAAGCTCCTCACATTAGTCTCCAAAGCCGCCACGCTGAATCGCCCAGCTGCCTACACTCAACTCCCCTCCAGCCATTGTCATCAAGCCCAGATATTTCTACCCCAACAACCGAACCCAACTGCAAGAAATCCTGCATGGCAAACCCACGTGGAGAGCTGGGTTTCACCATTAGCAACGCCCCAGGAACCCGTCTTAGGCGTCGTTGCTTAGCCGCAAAATCGCTGCATCCTCCGGGGACTAACACGGGAACCAAGAAACTTGCAACCTAGCGGCTCGATGGAAGGGGCTTCCGAGCTTCCATGCATGTTTTAGCGCGAACTCCGAGATCTGGGGGATCTAGGAGATTTGGGTGAATGGAGCTTGTTTTCGTAAACCGTTTTGCGTTGTGGAAGAGGGTTTTGGATTCGCGGAGAGTGCCAATTTCTGAATGCACGGACGCAGAGAGCTGTGGATAGACATCAATTACATACAACTCTAAGAGGAGAAATTCAGGACCTTGTGTCCTTCCAAGATTCCTGCCTTCTCGTGAATTTCCTCAATCAAATCCTTTCAAATTTTCTTTGAGGATTTTCTGTCCCTGCCAAGCAACCTTCTCTCCAGTACTATTCACACAACCATTCCTGGGGTTTGCCCAGGGTTTGCAAAGTGATCCTTCATCAGCCTCCACGGCTGACAACACCCCGATCCCAGCCTCTAATTGGCCAGTCTACCGCCCAAGCTCCAACAACACCAGATTTGCATCCCGTACTACCAGACAACAAAAAACGTGGGCGCGGGGATCAAATGATGACAGGCATGCTACCAGCGTGGGGCATTCTAGCAATATGCTAGCGACTAACACGAACTGCGTCCAGCCTTCGACGATGGGATGACGGGAGGCAAGCAGGCACAGCTGGGTGGGAATTTTGCCGGGTCAGACCCGAGTCTCACTCTCACGCATCCAGTACCTGGATTGAGGCAAGATGCGTAGTACAGTACAATACATAAAGTCGGTGGACCTCAGCCCGGCTCCCCTCATGCTCACCACTATCCATCTCCCTAGAGTATAGAAGCTGACACGGCTTTAGTGATCGAGCCGCTCACCGATTCTTTGAAGTTTCTCGTACTACCTGCCCTCTAACTATGTCTTTTACACCTCCTTCCGCCCCGGATTGGCATTCCTCACTACCATTTTGTCCATTTCCTACAGAACCAAGAATGTCGCCCACATCAGCCCCAAAACCGGAGCGGCAACCCAAGCTTCGAGCTTCGTGCGATGCATGTGCAGCTTCGAAGGTCAAATGCAGCAAAGAGCATCCTATGTGCGCGCGCTGCTTATCAGCAGGCTCGGATTGCATCTACGGCATTTCAAGAAAGCACGGCAAGCCAGGACGTACACGGAAGCGCAATCCCGACGGAACCCCATTCACAAAAGCCTCGAAGCAACGGCCTTCACCAGCTGGGAGCGAATTTGGCAAATTCCGAATTTGCGCGGAGCCGTTGCTTCCGGAAGTCGAAGATTTGAACTGGCCCCCAACACTAGATTTCGAGCATCAAATGACACCACATTCGGCGTTTCCGGAGCGAGATTACAACTTCATGAGCGAATTCCTGATGACCAGTTCTCAATCGCCCACGGATTGCATGCAAACCGTTAAGCCAGAACTTACCTTCCGGGATCCATTCGCAAGACAAGAGTCTCTACAGCCTGACACGTCTCTACCGGCGGATTTCCAAGCGCTGAAAGACTTCATTGGCGGGGATTCAGTGCGTCCTATGGAGTACGCGATAACAGAGGCGAACGTAGATTCTTTCTTTCCGGAAAGCTCAGAACCGCCACAGAGCCCCATGGGCTCTATGAGCTCTAATTTCAACCCTCTCCGAGAGGACATCGTCATGCCGACTTCGCACAACTGCTACAACCTCGCATACTCCACACTCGAGAGCTTACACTTCAAGACGTTAGCAGAGACTTCAGAAATGGAATCTATGTTCTTCCCAGACACAAAAAGCCTAGATTCTGTTCTCTCAGTCACCAGATCAGCCGTCAAGAACGTCCTACAGCTACTCTCGTGCTCTTGTTCCTCAGACCCGCATCTCGCAATGCTATACTCAAGCATCGCGTCCAAAATCCTCACATGGTATCAAATTGCCGCGGGCCTCAATCCCGCAGCTCCACCCACACCCGCGCTCACTACCGCCTCCTCGCCCTCTTTATCCTCGTCCTGGACGTTCTCCTCCGGCCCATCGACGCCATCACTCTCTCCATCGAAGATCAATATCACGGTGCAACCGATGAAAATCGGTGCCTTTGAGTTCGATGAGGCGGATCAGGAGGCGCTGAGACGCCAGGTTGTGCTGGGTGAGCTGAAGAAGTGCGGGGTGTTGGTTGAGGCGTTGGCGAATTGGAGAGGGAACGGCGACGAACAAGCGGAGTTTTTGTACGACATGCTCGGTGCGTGGTTGAAGAGCGAGCTGTTTAGGATGTTAAGGGATGTTACGGGAGGGCAGGAAGAGTGATGGTACACCCCGGGCCATTGGTGTAAGCGATCGATACCGTGCAATGCTGTGCTGTCTCAGTGGGTCGGGTCAAGCAAGATGTCACCGTATGGATTTATTTGCTGGAGATCTCCCGGTTTCTTCTTTGGTATATATTCATGGATTCTGCGGGATCCGAAAACAAGTGTTGGAAACGCTGGTAGTTGTGGGAATCAGTTTGTCGTGACTTCTACGGCGGAGACCAGCTCCAGGGAAAATAGACTTCAGGTTGATGAAAAGCTACGACTAGATTTAGTTCTTTGCACGCAAGGTTCATCTCATGAAACACCCAGATTCCTGTTCCTGAAGGAAAAGTTGTATGAGTCTTTGCACAATTTACGGCACATGTGTGAACGCCAAGATGTACGGCGGACTGTTAGCTGGTGAAGGGAAAAAACTAATCGCCAATCGCTTAGAAGCATTTTAGGTATAAAACACTATAGTATTTTACTAGGCAAAACATACTATAACGCATTTGTATAATGTTTTTTAAAGATCTAAGGAGTAAAGGGTTGTTTTATGTAACTGTATTGCAACTGCTCTTTATAGCAACTGCCTTTACTACAGCGTTGTACAATAATTATAGATACTTACTGCCACTACTACTCTTCTACATCTACTACTACTACAGCAGTAGCAGCAATAACAACAGCAACAACAGTAATAATAGCAGCAACAGTAATAGCAGCAGCAGCAGCAACAATAATAATAATAATAATAATGTAGGCATTAAGCTTATAGTATTTTAATTACTTTTATTATATAAAGCTAACACTTAAAATAGGGCTCTTGTTCTTTATAATGCTGCTGTTGCTACTGCTAACTAAGCTAGCGCTAATGTTAATCTTGTCTTATATGTAGGACAGCAGTAGCTAGCCCTACTAGCTTATAGTCTACAGGCCTGTGCATTGCTAGCCCTTCTAGAGCAGGATGTAGAGTTTATATATAGCAGTATATCCCTTTATTAAATAGCTTTACATAGGCCTTTATATATTAACGCTATCCTTATATAATCTTGCAGAAGGGCAGTGGACAACCTGTGCAGCGCATGCTATGGCGCTGTCTCGGGCCCACGACTGTTCCTAGAGTGCTGCTGCGCTAAGGGGCACTTTAGCAGAGCATGTAGCAATTGTAAATAGCGTAACTATACTAGTTACTACTTTATAAAAGAAGAGAGTAATAATAAGCTAGCTAGTAAACCTTTATATTTAAGCTACAACTTAGAAATTAGTAGTGCTAGTAATAGTTTATAGTAGTAGCTTATTCTTATTAAGAATAAACTTACTAAGGCTTTAGCTAATAATGTAATAGTTTTAGCTTAAGGTACATATAATATTTCTTTTAAAAGTAGTAAAGCGCTTTAGCTATAGAGGTTGTCTATAGCACCTAGCTATGTAGGGATGTCTGTAGCACTTAGTTAAGGCCTGTACCTCTGCGCAGTAACTAGAATAAGTAGCTGTTAAATAGTAAAACTAAACTAAGCTAGTAAATAAAAAAAATAAATTAAATTATTATATAAGACATACTACTTCTTAATACTACAAAGCTAATAGGGCACTTAAAAATTAACATTAAATAGCTAAAATAGTGCCTACTTATAATTATATAAAAGCATTTTTTTATCTTTTTTATTTTTAATAAAGCTTAATTTTTGCTTAACTTTTTTTTTTTTTACTAGCTTTTTCTTCTTCTTAACCTTAGTCTACTTAGTAGGGAGTTTATATAAAAAAATCTTATCCTAAGCTACTATAGTTGCCTTATATACTAGGTACAAAGTTGTGCTTTAGTTGCTCTTTTTAAAGTATCTACTTTTTAGTAAGTCTTTAATTATATAATAATCCTTAGCACTTTTTAGAAAATGTGTAACATAATCTTTACTAACATTTATAATAAGATATAGTTTAAAATAGCCTTTAGTAATTAAAAAATTAAATTATATAAGCTTTTTAAAGAGGCTGTTTTTAATAAACTTAGTATAGCTTATAAAAGGCGCGTTCTAAAGCTATATCTAGGTCTAATTTACTATGTATTAGATATTAGCTAATATACAAGAGGGTATTATATGTGGCTGTTTAATACTATTAATTTACTTACACTTATTAATTACTTTATATTATATAAAGTAAAGGATTACAAGAATAGAGAGCTTAGCTATTATATAGCCTTAAATAAAAAGTAAAGATGTATGCTAGATTAACTACTAACATGCTAATTCTGCTAGTGTATGTAAAGCAGCTTATATAGAAGAGATAAACATTCTTTTTTTTACACTTTTAAGTGTATTTTTTAGACAGATTATCTTTTCTTTGTCTTATATAATTTATGTAGGTGTAAGAGGTTAAATTTAAACGCTATAGTCTAAATAAAACTTATATTTAGTAGACTACTTACTATAAAACTATTCTATAGTAAGATAAAACTTATCTTAGGCACTTATAGTAATAATAAATTATATATTATATAAGAAAAAGAACTAAAGAAAGAACTAAAAAAGAAACTATAAAAAATTTAAACATACTATAAAAAAAATAAAAGCTTAGTTACTACATCTACATAAATTTACTAAGCTAGATTAAGATTAATAGGCATCTTTTTACTAAAGTTAGTTTTAAGATTAATATTTTAAACTATGTCTTAATTACCTTAGTTAAATTAGATACTCTTATATTAAGTATATTATATAAAACCTTACTTACTAATTTTACGCTTTAATAAGTAACTTAAGTAAAGATAGTATAGGCTAAAGACTGTTCTAGATATAGTATTATGCTTTTACTTAAAGCTAAAGATAAACATCTAGATATAGTGTTGTATAATTCTAAAAGTTAGAGTAAGCTGCAGCTACGCTGTTAAATCTAAGTAAATCTAGTACCTTATTACACTACTAAAGCATATCCTGTAGGAGGTAGGCATTTATATTCTAACTATTAACTCTTCTCTTAATTATATAAAGCTAATTAGCATTAAATAAAAGAGCCTAGTTTTAGACATAGGCTTTAAAATAGTAATAAAGCATAAAAAGCTTCTTAACTATACTGTTTAAATAGTTCTTTTACCTTTAAATTAAATATATGTTCTATAGTTATATAAAGCTATATAGTTCCTTATAAAGTATAAAAATATATATAGCATAAATAGTAAGCTAATTAGCTAAGCTATCTTTTAAAAAAAAGCCTTAAGTTTAAAAGTAGTAAAAGTAATCCTACTTAAAGTAAAATAAAGTAATAAGTATTATATAAAATACTAACTTACTAATAAAAAAGAAAGCTTTTTAAAAGTTACTACTACTAAGCTTTAATCTACTAATTTAATATACTTATGCTATAAAAGTAGCACTAATTAAATAAAAGCTTAGGCTCTATAAACTTTTAAAGCTAGTAATAAGTATCTACTAGCATAACTATCTCTGTCTTTTAATTAGATTATATAAAACATAGTTACTGCTTTATTTCTTTAAGTGTCTTAAAAAACTAGCAAAGGCAGCTAACAGCAGTGTAGGCAGAGATTCTAACATAAATCTATACAATGTATTGTAAGTACGCGTTAATACATGCATAGATCTCTATGCTGTATAGTTTTAGCTTACTATAGCTATTAATAGACTAGATAAAGTTTAGGCTAGAAACAATATACTCTCTACAGTGTTGCTGCAGGTTGCGCTTACAGCGCTCTACTACCTTATAGTTTATTATATAATAAATGCAAAATAACTAGTCCTATGCAATAATATAGCTATATTAATAAAAGTGTGTATAAAGATACTTTTACTTATACTTATTAATAACACCTTTTTTTAGCTTTTAACTAATAAGTTATTATATAAGCTTATCTACTTACTAGCTTTATTTAACACTTTACACTTTTCTATATAATTTAAGCTTAAATTAAAGTTATATAAGTATATATTTTTTAATTTAAAAGCCTTTATTATGTAGTATATAAAGCATATTTAAATCTTTAAGCTTAACCTTAAAGAACAGCACTTAGATCTAATTCTTAACTTTATTTTTAACCTTAGCAGGAAGGTGTTGCTTTACATTTTATGTTTAGAACTGCTACTTAATTATATAAGAAGTAACATAGACTTAAAACTTTTTAAAAAAGTAAGTAGCTATTTATGCGTATGTAACACCTTTATAGAAAAGCCTAAGTAGATAGAGTTAGTACAGTTTAAGGTTAATCTTAGGACGTCCTCCTACATTGCTACTATATTAGTAAGCACTTGTATAATGTAACTATTTAGAAGACGCTTACTAGGCATTATAAAATTAACATGTATAAACATGTATAAAATAATTATAAAGTTGTAAGTAGCTAAAGGCTATAATTATGTGCAGGGTAAAGAATTTTTAAATTAGCGATTAGTTTTTTCCCTTCACCAGCTAACAGTCCGCCGTAAAGATGATTAGTCATTACTTAGTTAACTAGACCAACTTCAGACCCCTACCTCCGACTTTTTATATGAGCACAATGAGGTTATACCGCACCCTACCACCAAATGTGGAACATAGCACGAGTAAATTAAACGAGTACCGTCCTGCTAAAGCCCTTCTTACTCCGAGTATTCTTACTCCCAGTAAGAAGCTGAACGTCTCAAAACTGTCCTGCCAACCTTCCACGACAGGCGCAGTTACTTAAGCCATATGGTGTGTGCTCACATACTGTGGAACATGATCAGGGGAGGCTTTATCTTATAGATCACTTACTAGAATTAGAGAGGCGGTCAAAGGGATGGAAGTTTGGGTCCTGAATTCCTCTCTAGGGGGAGTTTTGGTGGAGAGACAGGACAGCATATGATTCGCTAGGTGTGCAGGACACGTGCATTCCCTCTGTGGTCAACCTCGTTACCTCTACCTTCCTTCCTAACTGCGCCACCGTCGGAGCAGAGCGGAGTTTTTCCATCTTAGGTTATTGTCTCTACTAAACTCCAATTCCTACGGCTTCCTCTGACACTTCAGCAGCCGCTGGATACATCGATTGCAGCCGTGCAACTCTAAGTGCATGACCTCTATGTCTCCTCGGGACGGCGAGGGCGCCCGTACAGGTACTCCGAGATCCTAGGAATCCTAGCTATTGTGGAATCAACCCACTCTCGGAATTCAGTTTGCCATCAACTATGATTTAGTAACTGCCAGACACCATCCACAGGAGGGCCAATTAGGTGTCAAGGCACATCAGGAAGGATGAATAGATCAGGAGCAATTCGTACAGACTCCTGCCATACGGCATAGTGGTCTCCTTTGGTCTCTCGGCCGGTGGCTTTGTGGCAGGCCTTCATTTGCTTCATAAAGCCATCTCAGTCTTGCGCGAAACAGATCGAGCAAGCTCCCACTTTCAGCTTACGCTTCTTGAGCTCAAAGGACGAGAATGATTACTACGAAAGGTACAAAGCCTCCAGATAACCGGTCCCGAGAGCTTTGACACCGTTGAAAAATTGCGATTCCTATGCCAACATTGTCACATACCCCTTTCAATCTTTCTCAATAAGCTCAAGGATCTCGGGCTAGGAATGGGAATGACACCAGTCTGTGATATTAAGTTGGTTTGCAAAGCGAAAAGGGCCGCACGGAAAATATACTAGGGAGTCCGACTCAAGAAACATGAACTGGATCTAAAGACGTGGCAACCAAAACCATCCCCTCTCCTCCTCTCAGCCCACGCAGGTACCCCTTAAACGCTTAGCAGAGATTGATTTCGAATATATCTCAGAGTTCTGCAGAACTGGGATGAATTACTTGATATTAAGGCTCCTCATGCTTATACCGTTTATGCAGCACTTTTTTCGGACTCTTCGAGCGATACCTATCGCGCCAACCATGATACTACAGGGCAATATACATTTTGAAGATGTCCTCGAGCGAGCGATGTCGTTACATTATGCCCATTTTCGATACTTTCCGGTCTTCCCTGCGCGGCTGCAATGCGAGTTCAAAGGCGTGCCTGGCGAGCGCATGGTCTCACGAAACAAGTTCCATATTCTTGACCCAAAGCGTAGTTATCGGCGTATTACTGAGGGAAATTGGGAACGCTCTGTCCTCCATGGGTCGTCGTTAGCCATGTCTATCGTTCTTGAGAGGAGGCACCCTAATATTGAGAATATATGCCCTCGTTGCACGACAGCAAACACGGCCAGTACGCCCCAACGGCTTCTCCGGTGGTGAGATCTCCCTCCCCACTCACCTCTATGACCTCGTGACTCCACTATACAGTTGCTTCTGTGGGTTGTACTATGCTCTGGGGAATATATTCACAGTTGGTAATCATTTCCCCCCTCCTGGCAACACAATACGGCCTCCGATCCTCCAGGTTGTGGACCCTGACCCAGCCTTCCTGATTTCGAATTCTGGAGGCGGATTCACATTTCAGGTTCCACACCGAGTCGACAGTGATGAAGAAGACAACGACCTATTCAGAAGGGTGCATGTCAATCATATGAATATTCTAGAATCCATGGGTCAAATCTCTCAGTATGATCACTAAGAATCTTACTGCAATACCGGAGAGGGAACAAGTGTCCATGACTCCAGCCTTCTTTCAAATGCCTAATCTAGAATTCAGGGAAGATCTGCGTCCCTAGGCACTACTAACATTCCTCAACTAACACTTGCTTTAATTGAAAGCATGCACAAGTTGGCATATGAGAATTCTATATTTGCCTTCCTAGCCCACTAATGGGAGGAGAATCACATGGAGAAGCATATGCGGATATTTCAGAAGATGATAAGACAAAGCTATTCAAGAGCCTTTCTTGGCAACAGAGCTCCGATACCATCTAGGTGACGACTTTGGTTCGTGCGTACAAGCCACCTTAGCATTTAACGCCCACCTAGATTCATTGTTGACTGAGATAATTATGCTGGTTAGTGAGCACAAGGTGCGATCCTTATACCCTCGTGGGAGCGTTGTATTTCAGCCTGCTGAAAAAATCTAGATGAAGGATAAAAGCATTATCGAGGCCTGGAAATCCATTTCAAGGTGGCCCCTGTGGTCTTCTCGTTTAAAAAACTTCATCCATGTCTCCTCGTTCACATCGAAGTGCTGCTACAAATCGAGGAATTTGCAGTGGTTTCTCAGATAACATAGAGTATAGCTGGTGCAGAGCCTCTCATTACATCTATTGCTATAATCAGGGGGAACGTCAATATTATGCAAATTTCTGTCCTGAATGAATCTGTATAGCATGTTCCACGATCAGTAACAAGATGCAGTAAAATTACGAGATCCGAAAGACCACAAGCCTAAAAAGGCATCGCAGAAATATTCCCATGGAACTTCTGTCAACTCAAAAAAAAAAAGCCCGTGGGTTCGAAGTGCATTGAGTGGCTGTGTTTTTGATCGCACAGAGAGTCGACCAATAAGATAAATTTAAATCCGCGGAAGTCAGAAACCCCCCGCTTGCATACTCAATATCCATGCATAACATAATCTAGAAACTCCGGGGATCCATTCTGGCGACGAAAACCACTGACATCGTCAGCGTCATCAACAAACTAAGGAAGATGGTACGCTAACATCCACGTCAAGTTAATCCGATATAACACCCCAACTCCCCGATGATAACAGTCTATGCCATGCCAAAATCCTCACCACACTCGCTAATTCTTTTGAGATTATGCCAATGTCTTTAACCGCAGCTTGCGTCCCTGAAGTCTTTTCCCCAATCGTTTTCGGATCCGAAATCCTGACCCTCCAAGCTTCTCCAGTCACCAATTACAGCGCCCGAGTCCCTAGCGCATACCGATTCACACAACCTTCGATTAGCGTTGAAAACGCCACTTTCTGCAACATAACCGTAACCTACACGCACCCAGGACAGAACGACACGATAAATGTAGAAGCATGGCTTCCCGTCGACAACTGGAACGGGCGTTTTCAAGCGGTCGGTGGCGGTGGATGGGTCGCTGGCCGCTTCTTCCTTTCCTATAGTGCAATGGCTGGGGCTATGGGGGATGGGTACGCTACTATTACCACTGACGCTGGATTGGGAAATGCGACAGATCCAAGTCCTTGGGCACTATTGAGTCCTGGAAATGTTGACTTGTATAAGTTGCAAGATCTTGCATCTGTGAGTTTGAATGACGAGGTAAGACACTCCTTTATACCATTCGTAAAGTTGTAACGGAAAATGCTAGGCAATCATTGGGAAGTCCTTGATCCAAAGCTTTTATGGAAAACCACCATCTTATTCCTACTGGAACGGATGTTCTCAAGGTGGCCGGCAAGGACTCATGCTTGCCCAGCGATACCCGACAGCATACGACGGCATAGCTGCTGGCGCTCCAGCGATTTACTGGTCGGAATTGGTATTTACGACTTTCTGGACCCAGCAATACATGGCTATGATAAACGAGTACCCCTACGGCTGTGAGATCGATGCTATTACGGCTGCAGCAATTGCGAAATGCGACGGCTTTGACGGTGTCGTAGATGGTATTGTCGCCGACGTCGAGGAATGTGCCGCAAATTTCGATCCATTCGATCTCATTGGTAAAGTGATCGACTGTGCACAAACGAATACAACGATGCAGATCAGTGCTGCTGCTGCCAAGGTAGCCAATGCAACATGGGAAGGCATTGTGTCAACAACGGGAAGACGTCTTTGGCACGGTCTTAACCTTGATGCTGATCTCACCGGCGACTCTTCGTCGTCTTTCAATCCGACTGGTCTGGCTGCTACCAAATGTAGTAACGGAACTTGTGTCCCAGTAGCAAATAATTTGGGATCTTTATGGTTGCAACTGTTTGTCGAAAAGCAGCCAGACTTCGATCTTTCCAATATTTCTCATCAGAAGTTCGTTGATATGCTTCACGATAGTAAGCAGCAGTACGATTCCATCACGGCAACCAGCGACCCTGATCTTTCAACATTCAAGCGGGCAGGAGGCAAATTGTTGACATTCCACGGATTGGTAAGCACTCCTGCGCTATCGTTGGGACTTCTAAGCTCATTTTCTCGATTTAGGCCGATAATATCATAACCCCCAAGAGCACCG
This sequence comes from Lindgomyces ingoldianus, assembly GCF_010093535.1. Classification (NCBI taxonomy): domain Eukaryota; kingdom Fungi; phylum Ascomycota; class Dothideomycetes; order Pleosporales; family Lindgomycetaceae; genus Lindgomyces; species Lindgomyces ingoldianus. The sequence continues at coordinate 601,938 of NW_022985176.1, forward strand.
AGCAATACTATCGAGAGGTTTCCGAGCGGTTCCTTGACGTTCGAGATTTCTATCGCCATTATCCTGTCCCTGGTCTCGGCCATTGCTTTGGTGGAACAGGAGGCCAGCCTCTTTCTCTATTCGATCAGCTTCGCGCTTGGGTTGAGAATGGCACTGCACCTGAAAGCTCCCCAATGTCATTTCCCGGCCCTAATGGCAAAGTCCAGCAGCGAATCCTCTGTCCGCTCCCACAAAAAGCAAAGTACGATTCGGGCTGTAGGGATCCCGCAAAGGTGGAGTGTTGGTCTTGTATTGCTCCTAGAAATGAGGACTCTTCCCCCGTTACAGAGTTGTGAGTAATGCCAAACTGTATTATTCGTTTGTTTAGAGATTCGAGATGGAAGTAATATCACAGATTTGAGTACCTGATATGTAGATAGCATACTATTTATCAAAATAAAGAATGGGGTCGCCAGAACCGAAAGTTTCTTTAGTAAGTTCTATCATCAGTCCTCAACCGGGCTGTACATTCCCCGCTCGACTTAGCACCTCATTCGGCCATGCAAGCCACTTAGCCCAGTAAGTACCCAGACTTATGGTGATAGTCTGGATAATGAACTCTCCCGCATCTCCAAAAGCCCAGAAATCTCTAGCCTCATAAATCAGCACCGCATAATAAGCAAGCACTATTAAAGCCTCCGGTCGACGCTGATCAACAAGTCGAACGAAGTCGGATGGAACCATGACAGCCCATCGAAGTGCAAGGTTAGCACAGCGAAGTGAAGAGTCCTGGGGCCCTTCTGCAGCACTGGATAGTCTCTGAAGGAGGTTTACGGCCTGAATGTAGGCATCTCGAGAAGAAGCACTAAGATCGGTATTATCCACCAGATCATCGAGGCGGGAGAACTCTGTCGTTATGCTCGTATCGTCCTCTGTTTGGTCCGCCCACCCCTCAGCCGTACTTCTCCCATCATGTCGTCGGAACTGTGCATCGATGGATTGCCAGGACTGACCAGCGATACCCCGGATTCCGCCGCAAACAGTCAAGCAGGAAACCATTTTGTCCAAAAACGTCGACAAATTCGCTCGTGTAGACAGCGTATCGAACAGCACTTGTTGTGCAAGCAGGATTGAGAAGAGAAAAACAGCGAGGCAGTTGTCGTCGGACATAGTAATTGGGCCTGCATTGAATATAGCCAATGCACGTGTCTGCAGGTACGTTGCTTCGTCCCGGTAGAAATTTTCTTGGTCCGGGCGCTTCGTGCTCATGTGGGCAGCTGATACGGCGATAATCTGGTCCATCAGATATGGTGTTTTAATGGCTTCTTGGAGTGCCAAGTCGATGAAACCTCCGGCTTCAGTGTCTTCCAGAGTTAGATCCTTCCGCATATCGGTCCCAAAATGAAGGAGAAGCTCTAAATGGGGAAGTTTGAAAAGCTGATTGGTTGACGAGGATAAAGGGTTTGGGTAAAGTGTGGTGACTGGCTCATCCTGTGACAACGGAGTTGGTGGATAAGTATCAGAAGTGCTTGCGCAGTTGGCAAGCGAGAAGGAATCATTGTGTGACGAATCTACCAAGCTAGAAGAGGTGGATGAGGCCGGCGTGGCTGGAAATGAAGGAACTAACAGGAGGAAAGAGCATTGCCTGTCGCGAGACCTACAATTGGCACAAGACGGCCGAGTCTCGTCGCATTTAATGTGGCGCCTTTTGCATTCCGTGCAGCCATGGCGAGATTTCCTGCTAGATTGGCGCATTTTCGGTCCCGCGGGTTTGAGGCTCTCAAATGAATACGCGGAAACTTGCGATTTTGAGTGGACTGGACTCCTTTTCACCGAGTAGGACTGCAAGCCTCGTGTTGACGAAGACCAGCAGCCTGAAACTTCCCAATTGCGTCAGCGAATCGAGAGGAGAGACGGGCTGCCGAGTTACGATTTTAAGCCGCTCGAGGACAAGTCTCCATGAAGTCTCACATATTAAGTGGTCTTGGGCCGGTTTTGGAGTTGAGTTATGAGTTACGAGCAGATTAGCCTTCCTTTCCAGGAAGAAGGGGGCTAGTCCTAATTAGGAATGATTACGTAACAGCTCGCTTACGCGCACGGCCGCCACAATAAACAATCTAACCAACCCAGCTTCACATCTCCTCCTGCCACGCCCACCAACCCACCTAACTAGGGCAGTGCAACCTTACTAGCTAATCCTAAACTGCTAAGGATGCTATAAGTACATATCTTACCTTATCTACATGTTTTAGGTTAAAATCTAATTAGAATAGCCTCTAACACTCTTTACTTACTTCTAACGCAGTAGATTGCGTTTAATAATGCTATAATAACACTAAATAATAACTAGTTATAACCTAATAATAAGCCTTTATTACTAAAGATTAATACTAAGGTTATTATTAATTTCTAAGGTAAAGGCCTAACTAGAAGCTAGAACCTCTTAGCTAAAAAAGCTAGTGCTAATAGTAATAGTAAGTTTTACCTTACATGTGTTATAATCTAGGGCTAATTAAGAAAAATAAAGGCGCTAAATAATAATAAACCTACTTTATTAGACAATATGTTATTAGGACCTACTTTTTTACCTTTTATGCCTAATACGTTCTAACTAGAAGACACGCAGTCTTGCCTAAGTCTAATAGCATTGTAGGCAGGACTAAACTAGACAGTGCCTGCCTGCGCCTTTAGCTAGACTAGACTAGACAGCTTGCAGGGCGGCTAAAATTAGAGCTAGCAATAGTATAGTAAAAGTGTAAGTAAATCTAGATTAATTTAGATTAATACAACTTAAAAAGAAATTAGACTAATAATATCTTTTTATAGCCTACTCCTACTTATATCTAACCTATATCTAGCTATAAAGAACATTAGCAGTAATTTGCCTGTTAGCTAAGTTGCAGACTATATCTGCTACTGCAAGGTCTATATCTGCAGGCCTAGGGTTAATATCTGCAGGCTTAAGGTCTGTACTAGAACACCTAGTAGCCTTAACATAAAGCACCTCTGTTTGCTCTAGGCAGACTGTACCCTTTCTAGCAGCAGTTTATGCCACTATATTCCTAGTATAGACATTACAGATATGGCATAGGTTAGGCCCTGCCTGCTCTAACTCTAATTGTTTTGCTTTATTAGATAGATCTAGCTAAAGCTAGGTTAAAGCTAACTAAAGGTAAAAAAAAAAGAAAAATTATACTTTAGCTTAAACTTTTAAGCAGTAAATTTAAGCAGTTTAACTCTTTTATAAAGGACACTAATTTATATAAAATTGTTAATTTAAAGCTGCTATATAAAAGGGTCTAGACTACTGTAAAGATAATAGGACTCTTTAGACGCCTAATAGACCCTAAGTTTATAAAAGATCTAAACATAAAAGTTACAACAGCTTATTTAAAGTTAGTTAAGATGCAAATAAATTAGATTATTATAGTGTGTACATAAGTTAATCCTTTTTAGAATAGCTTTAACTTAGTTTTAATTAAAGTTACACGCTCTAAAGCAGCTAAGGCACTAGTAGCCTTTATAGTAGGTTAGATCTTACAGGATCTTTGCTAGAAATGCCTAAAAAAAAACAGTAAGTTTATCTACTATATATATGTCCCTAACTATTTTAGCTATAGTTATGTAAATTATTACTATAGTGTAGAAAGTAAAAGTTATAATTTTTAAAGTAAGTTATTCTCTTTCTAAATAAAATATACCTAGATACTAATATATATTAGCAGATTAAACTAAATTTATTAAATAAAATAAAGTCTATTAGCTAAAGAAGAAAAAGGCAATGCCTAAAAATATTACTACCTCCCTAAAAAGTATCCCTACTCTATAGAAGAGTCTAGCTGTGCTAACATCTACCCTAACACTAAAAGGGCCTAGATTAGCTTTAACTAAGGCAAATCTAAGCCTTTAAAAAGCTACTTTAGTTCTAATCTATAATAAACCTACTGTTCCTTATAATCTAGTTATAGCCTTTATAATTAACTTATTTAGTTACTAAGTTCTAAGGACTAGGGCCTAGCCTATACAGTAAAATATGTACACAGCTCTACTAATTATAATTAAGTTATTCTAAGAAGTAATCTTTATAGACAATAAATTACTGCAGTCCTAGTTTAGTTAGGTCTAGAACTAGATTAAAGATATAATAAAACTTGCAATAGATAAGTGCATAGAACTTAGCAAAGTAATGCAGTCCCTATTATTCTAGTTTAACATAGTAGTAGACGTTAGCATAGCTTTTAATGCTAAAAAAGGCCTAGCTAATAGTAATAAGGAAGAGGCAAAAGGGCCTATAAATAACACTAACATAGCTAAGGGTTAATCTAAAGAAGATAAGGACTTAGAAGATACTAATAACAAAGAGTTTATAGCTACTAATAATATAAAAGTTTTTACTAACACTTCTTTAAGTTCTAACTCTTTATTTATTAAAAAAGTTAAGACCTAATTAGCTATAAAATAATTCTATAATAAACACTTAATTTAGTTAAAGTTAGGTAATATTAGAAAAAAAAAAGTTAAGACTGCAGTAAACAATCTAGGCTGCACTAATATAACTGTCCCTGTAAAAAGCACGCTAAAGAAAAGGAAATTCTTTAAAAAGTGTAAGCATAGGCTTAATAATTATTAGTATCTTTTTTAGACTAATTAGAGTAGACCTTAAAAGCATTAAGCAAAGTTAGTAGGGTTACTTTTAGTTTACTAGGTTTAGATAGTTAGTTTATTTTCTAGATAGATGTAAGTTAGTGTAGTAGTAGTTTGCTCTAGCACTACACCTACTAATGCTTTTCCTACTAGAGTTAACAGATTAACCTTATAATAATATACCTACTGCATAAAGAATAGCGTTTACAATCTTACAATAGGTAGCTAATATAATTAGATTATAGGCTGCACATAACTATTCCTGTAATAAATATAAAGTAAATTAGTAGCTATACATTATTAAAACTTTTAAAAAAATAATGCTAAAGCTTAAGACTCTAAACACCTATAAACTTTTTTAACTTCTTAGGGTAAGTAGTATCTTTATTAATCTAATTAGTAAAATGTTTTTTCTGCTTTTAATATTAATTATCTGCCTTCCTTTTCTAACTAGACTAGTGCTAATAAGCCTAATCTATGCGCCTAATTACCTAATAACAGATCTACACTAATTAGAGATCTTATAACATGCTACTATTATAGTAGCTTATAGAAGAAAGAGGAGCAGAACTAGATATTAACTTTATTAAAAGTAAAAAAGTATTTTTATACTTTAGCTTATAATCTTCTAGTAATAACTAAAGACATTATGCTAATAGATAACATATAGAGCATTTAAGATTATAATAAATTTAGAGTATAATTAGAAAAAATTAAAGACTAGTTAAGATAACATACCTAATAAGCATTAGGCTAAACCTAATAGAGAGAGTTCTTTAATATGTACTATTCTTCTAACCTTACACGCCTATACCTTAGCTAAAGAGTATGCTAGAAATAGAAGTTAGGCTTAAAATATAGGTCTTTTAGTTTAACTACCTTAGTATTATAAAACATAAGCCTTAGAAGCTTTATGTTGTAGTTCTATATATAAGGCAGATAGAATTAGGTAGCATCTAGTAGATCACCTACTACCTGACCATAAACTAGTCTATCCTAGAGCAGCCACTCCTAGACAACAGTAGAGGGGAACTACATCTAGGACTAAAGCTGCCCTAGATAGGGCGGGTAGAGGCTGCAGTAACAGCCTTACTAACACTAATTTATTACACTCTTATTATTAATAAAAGGCTAGTCTAGGTTGTAGTTAAAGTTAAAAAAAAAAATATTATACTTAGGTAGAATAGCAGAAGAATAATAAAGGTTTTAGTCCTATAAGAAAATTAGCTTATATAATAAAGTAGCATAAAAGCAGCTTACATTAAGGTAGGTATAGCTAATACTTCTTTTTTTTTGTCTAGTTAGACTATAATTAATGCAGGTAAGGTAAGTAGTTATAATGTAATGCTAATTAAGCATCTCTTAAACAAATGTTTACTACTTAATACTTAGCATAACAGCTACAGGCCTAATAGGCTCTTTATATACAGAAGGGTTAAAAGGCAAAATAGCCCTAGCAGATGTGTACATAAAGAGTAACATAGTAAGCAGATAAAAAGCAAAATAACAGAAAGTATAATATAGTAAGTAAAAAGTAAGAAAAAAGTATTATAGCAGATTAAAAAAGATTAAACCTAATTTAAGAAGGCTAAGGCTAGATCTGTTATTACACAAAGCTAAAACTAGATTTCTAGGGGCACTGCCTAAAATAGGATAGCGCAGGACTAATATAATTATAATAAAAGCAGACGTTACTAATAGAGCAAATATAGTAGCAGGGCAGAAATGTACATGCACTGTACAGAGCAGTCTACAAAATAACCTTAGGATACATAATATTAACTACCTTGCCTATTAAACTAGGCAGAATTAGAATAGAGATGCTAGATACAGTAGTAACACATAAAAGGGCTACATATAACTAGCTATAAGTAAAGACAGAATGTTGTAAGTTAACACTAACAATCTTAAGTAACTAACCTTGCAACTTATTAATAGATATAGTAAAACAGAGTTAAACTAGAATCTAATACTAAATAATTAAAAAGGGTAAGGCATTATTATTCTTAGACACTAACTTTACATGTGTAATTATTTAGATCTAACTATTAAACTTACTGCTAAGTATCCTACTAATAAAGAAAGGCGCTGTCTAGCTAACAGCAGTGACTACAAGACGTGTACTGTTACACAATCCTTACCCTAGATCTAGATTGCGCAAGAGCATAATAGGAACACTAACCTTTAGTTATAAAGTAGACAGAGGGAGGCTAGGCAGATTAAAGCTTTAAAGTAGGTCCTTTAGTAGTTAATTAATTCTGTCTAAGAAAGATTAGTAGACTTTATTAGTAAAGTAGAATTCTATTATAACACTTTTAAAGCGCTTAAATAAAAAGTTATTTAGGGAATTAATAGCGTTATTTTAAACTACTAATATACACCTTTGCTTTAACAAAGAAGTATAGACTTCTAGGTTAGTAAGTTTCTAAAGTAGATTAGGTAGATAGATGTAGGAATAGAATGCAGATACAGACTAAAACTGCTAGATTTTAGGAAGAAGCGCAATAGACTTCTTATTGCGCCTAGCTAAGTCTAATATCTACTAAGCATATTCTTAGTTAGCAGGTCTCTACTTTATCCTTATATTCTCTGTTAGCTGTAGAATAGTAAAGTATAGCTATAAATAAAAGTTCTAAAGGTAGGCTTGTACAGTCTGTAACCTCCTACTGCGCAAAACAACAGGAAGGATCTAGGCAAAGTCCTCTCCTAACAGCACTAGGATACCTCTAAATAGGGAGTTGTTCTTTATAATATTTTATAGTGTACAGTTAACTGCTTTAAAGCAGTACTAGTGCTGCATTAGAACTTTATTCTATATAATTAAATCTGTCTAACAAATAAGGTCTGCAGCAGGAGAGTCTGCACACATAAAGCAGGTAGATCTGTCTTTAATATTAATAAGTATCTTAAACTAATAATAAGCAGTGCAGCTGCTAGAAAAAAGAAGCGCAGCAATGCTAGACAATGCTACACATAAAATAATCTTATGTTAGGTCTAAAGATAAGTGCAAATAGTCTTATATAAAAAGGTCTTTCTAGTTCTGCTAGGGCTTTAAATAAAGTAGCAACTAAATTATAGTATAGCAAGAATAGACTAAGTAATAGCATAAAAAACTTCTAGTTAGGCCTTATTTAGCTTATTATATATATTAGTATAATTAAGATCCTGCTCTACAGCGTTGTAATTAAGCTGCTTAGCAACTAATAAATTAACAGCCTCCTGCACCTAATATTCCTATAGCATAGGCATGTTAAAATTAGAAAGGTTCTTTCTAAATAACTTAAGCATAGCCTAGTTAATTAGCTATAGGCATAGATCCTTTATAAGATTAGTAATACTAAGGGGCAACACTATTTATTCTAAGCAGAGGGGCAGGTTGTTAGATAGATGTTAGAAGAACTTATTTTATAACACTATAAAATTACCTACATTCCTAAAGACTAGGGCCTAGAAGAAGACGCAACATAACTTAAAAGTAAGTGCTAAATACTAAAGCTTAAGAAATATATACTACTATAATCTATCCTTAACTAAGAGATTAAAAGCTAAATAGGCGTTTTTAAAAGTAGGTTAGATCTAACTATTAACTATGTAAAAATGTTTAAAACTAATTACACCTAGAATTTACATAAGAAGCATCTTAAGATAGAAACACTTTTTAAAGAAAGGACTGCAGAAGTAGACGCAACTAATAAAGTACTAATTACATTAAAACTAAGTCTATTTACTACTATCTTTCCCTAGATTCTAACAATACTAAGTTAAAAAGTCTTAGTAAAAAAGATTACACTTATTTATGTAAAAGGCATTATACTTTAACTATCTTATTAATAATAATCTTTTCTGTTTAACTACAATCTCTACCTGTTTAGCACTGTCCTTGTTATAAAAGGTAACTATATGCTGTTCTAGTAAATGCACTACTAATTAAATAATAAAAGGCTTTTTCTTGTAAACTTTAAACTTTATTAATTGCTAAACAGCCTTAGTTAGTCTAATATAGCGCATGTTTAGATACTAGGCAACCTTGTTCTTTTACTAGATACAGATAACAACCTAATTAGTGCCCTTATAGATATACTTATGTATATATTTAACTAACTTTATAGAGGCACAGACCTCTACATTAACATGTGTGTTGTACTTATATAAAAGGTATAGACTGTAAAGCACTACTTAGTAATTATTAACTACAACATTCTAACTATAACACTTTACAACCTAAGTTAAACTAGGTTAATGCTAATATATAGAATAACTGTCTCTACTAACTAAAGTCTTATTAGCGTATTCCTTTAGAAATTGCTTCTAACAGGTTGCTTAGAGAGAACGCTCTGTAGTCTGCATACAGGGCATGCTAGGATTTAAGGTTCTACATAGCCTATAAACTATAGTAGTTTTAATAATATTACTTAGGACTTTATTTAAATCTTAAGCTTTTATAAGAAGCTTAGCTTATATAACTTAATTAATAAAGTTTAAATTAAGGAACTAATTATAGTAATTATAATATAAAAAAAGTAGAATATAAGCATAAAGTAAACCCTACTTCTAGTACTTAATAGTATACATAATACTAGTATACTAGCTAAATACATAGTTAGTCTAGAGGTCTGCAAGGAGGGAGTTAAGACACAGCTTAAAAACGCGCGCGACTAGATCTAGCTAATCTAATAGCTAAAAGGACGTACTAATCTCCTGCTCTAACTCTAGCTATTTAGGATTAGCAGTAAAAGTAATAAACAAAGCAAGTTAACTAAGCTTTTAAATAATAGCTATAAAGTTCTAATAACACTGCGTAATAAAGCAACTGCTGCTAATATAACTTAAAGAAAGAATAGTCTAAATTCTAACTAAATTAGCCTAAAAGTTATCTTAATCTAATGCATTACACACTTTTTAATATAGATTAGCACATAACTGTCTTTAATTTACTATAATCTACTATAACTTTTTTTATTTACACTAAGCTTAGTAGTTAACAACAAATTACTAGAATAACAAACTATAATTAAAAAGCATAATAAGACTGCTATGCTAGAGAAATAAGTAGAATTAGTAATACTTAGAATTAGTTAGAGTATCCTAGGTGTAAGACATGCGTAAAGTACGCAGCTATAAACTATAGTAAAACCTAAGGGTACCCTATAAGAACATTAAAACATAGTAGAGAGGCTAATATACTGCATGTGTATGTTTAATCTTTTAGTATAGAGACTAATAGTGTCTTAGATTAGAGCTAGGTTAGTAGTAAAAAATAAAATCTTAGTTATAATCCTTAACTAGCTTGTTATAGACTAGAGCAGTAATTTTTTTAGCAACAGGCAAGTTTTTTTAACATTAATTAGCCCTAGCCTGCATAATTAACTGTAGTTATAGATTAAAAGTAATTTATAATTCTTTATCTTACTTATAAGCTTGCTATAACTGCTTATATGCAGTTTTATATATTTTAATTTAAGGATTATTATAATCTGTCTTAACTATCTATAGTAGCTGTGTAAGTATAGTTAGATTAAGACTACTATTAGCCTAATGCCCTATACGCGCACTGTTAGCCTAGGCAGGATTGTAAAAGTACAGCTATGCGTAGAAGAGGATGTCCCCCTTAGCAGGCTCTAATAGGCTGTGCATATAGTACATCTCCCTTATAATCTAAAAAACTTTTATGCCTATGCTACACACACTCTAATCTATTTATTTGTAGTTAGCTAATGTAAAAGCTAAAGCTGTGTTATATAATTAAAAATGCTTCTAAAAGGATCTACTAAGTAAGTGCCTACCCTGTAAAAGACAACACAGGAATAAAGGTAGATCTAGAAAGGTTAGAAGGTTAATATTACTTATTAGGCAACATATAAAGTACTAAGGAGAATCTGCCTAACTCTTATTAACTTACTTCTTAGGCTAGTAAAAAGCACTACAGTTAAGATAGCTACTTATAGAATTCTGCATTAGACTAAAGTTAATAGAAGTAATATAGTCTATAGTAGTAATAATATATGCCTTTAGCAAATTGTCTTATAAGAGACTAGCCCTTAGTTGCTCTTAATCTTTACGCATAGATAGGGATAGAGCAGGCTAATCTAAAGTGTGTTAAAAAGGTAGAAATTAAACAAGTCTTTATAAAGTTAGCTATATATTATAATAATATATATATATAAACAGCGTAGGAGGAGTAGAAGTTAGCATAAAGGACTTAGAAGGGGTTAATTATATATTATAATAGATCTAGACAGATAGTGTAGGAGGAGTAAAGAAAAGTGTAAAAGTCTTAAAAGGGTATTAATATGTATAAAATAATTAATTAAGCACTAGTGTTCTGCTTAATGCAGTGTCACGCCTAGCATGTGTAGGTTAGCCCTAGCATAGACCTAATTAGACTGTAGTAGCGTGAGCTTAAACACATTTTAAAGGTTATACATTAAAGTTAACATTAGCTAATAGCTAACACGCCTAGATAGAACTAGATATAAGCGCTAAAGAATATAATAATTATAATAAAGTAACATACTACACAGCTATGTCTGTTGCACTAGTAATAGAGAGCTCTAACTTTATTAGTAAGGAAGTTAGAGAAGAGTCTATAGTTATTACAGACTAGGCAGAAAGTAGGCAATAAGTCTATATAGCAATAATATAAAAGGATAACACTATATAATAAAAAAAGAAGGACAGGTTAAAAAAGAAAAGTACTAATTAAAAAAAGTTAAAGTAGATTAAAGATAGATTAACTTTAAGTAGATTAAGATCCTACTTATTAAAATAAGGCGCAGTAAGGCCTATGCTATACTAAATAAATTTATTTTTTTAGAGTTTTTAGAAGTATAACCTTTTCTAAAACAGTGTCCTTATTAAGTTTAAAAAAGGACTTAATTAGGCTAAAAACCTCTAAAAAAAAATCTTACATAAAGAAAAATTTAAGCTATTTAAACTTATTATTCTAAGTAATAGAACGCCTTTAAGCCCTTACCTCCTATGTAATAGTTTGTAGTATACAAATATGCTCTTAATTTTAATATAATTAGTATAGCTTTATAGCTTAAAAAAAAAAAGAAATAGTTAAAAGTGTTTTATATTAAGCTAATATTATGTTAGGTGTAATCTTAAGGCCTTTACAATCCTTTATAGAGGTTAGTAGATAACATAGAATAACCTAATACACTTATGTACATTGTAAATAGCTATAATATAGTAGCTTACTATAACTTATTATTATTATAAAGTAAGGTTAACTAAGGCTGTAAAGGTATTAAAGCAGATAATGTCTAGTTAGGAAAGATTAGAACAGGTTAGAGCAGATGTAAAGCTAAAGCCTAAAGTTGCACTACTGTTTTGCTTAACTAGGGGGAGATCCTCTAGAACCCCCTTTTTGCCTGCAGCAGGCTTTGCTTAGAAGGTCTTAGCAGAGCTAATTACATTTAGCAGAAAAAATTACACTGTAGAAGTAATTTTTACACCCCTAACTGTGCAGTAGTTAATTATAATAGGAAAAAAAGAAGACTAGATTAAGCATGTAGCATAGCAGAATAATTACTTAAAGCTTAAAAACAAACAGTAACGCAGCTTTTTAGTTACTAATTTTCTACTAATTAAATTAATAGCCGGCTTATATCCGGACCAATAGGAGAGAGGGCTTGGCGGTAGAGATAGTGTAATATTTGATGATTTGATGATGATGTTGGTTTCGAGCTGCGGATCAACTACCGGGCCGTCACTCGCACCATGAGCCCGCGGAAAGACAATTTTCCTATTGGCTACCTAGCCCCACCTCATCCTCTCCGCGGATCTCTGTTGCGCCTATTGGCGCGCCCTTAATCCAACGAAAACCCACGACGTTCATCAATTACACTTGACCGCAGCTAGGCCACTGCAATGTCCGAGTGTAGCACGGACGCAGCATTTCTATCCAGGTTTGTACCCACAGCCCTACTGTGTGACGCGTGTAAAGTTAGCTCCTTAAACGGTAAGAATTGCGATTCCAGACAGGCACTCAGATTTGGCCGTATATTTCTTCTCCTTCGATCCCAGTCATGTTCTATGCTTCATCGATATCTTTCATTCTTCTAATTCTCGCCCCCTCCTACACTCAGATCCAAATATCTAGGTTGCTCTCCTCTTCAGGACCTAAGTAGGGAACGAGACGACAATGGCCCAGTTAGAGCCTTATAAAGGCGGTTATTACCTCTGGAAATATGTTCCATCCATGGCAGCTGCCATCATCTTTTTGATTTTTTTTATGGCAGCAACATTTGCACATTCATACCGCATCTGGAAGACGAAAGCCTGGTTCTGTGTTCCATTTGGTGTTGGCGGATTTTGTGAGTTATGCAATCCACCTTATGCCAGGACATAGCTCTCATACATTATAGTCGAAATCATAGGTTACGCCGCTCGTGCTGCCGCACACAAGCGCACTGGCAAGCTGATGCCATTCGCCCTTCAGAACCAAGGGACACTGCTAGCTCCGGTTTTCTTCGCAGCCTCCATCTACATGGTATTTGGACGTATAGTCGCGAGCGTTGGGGGTTGGGGCCATTCGATCGTCCGAGTACCCTGGCTCACAAAGACTTTTGTTATTGGCGATGTGTTTTCTTTGGCAGTTCAGGGCGGTGGCGCTGGCCTGATGGTAACTGGGAGTCATGCTACATTGGCGGAAGCCATTGTCATCTTAGGATTGATGATCCAGATCGTCATGTTTGGCCTCTTTGTTGCAACCATCGGGATCTTCCATAAGAGAATGCGGAGGGCTCCGACAACTCAAGCCTTCAATCCGAATGTCAGATGGGAACAGTACCTTCACATGCTGTACGGAGTCTCGGGCTTGATTTTCTTCCGATCGATATTCCGTGTCATTGAGTTTGCCCTAGGCCAGGACGGATACCCCCTTACCAACGAATGGACATTATATATATTCGACTCTGTTCCTATGTTTATCGTTATGCTGGTATTCTACTGGAGGTTTCCCGCAGACATCAAGGACAACAAAGCCTTCGACAGAGCGGGCGAGGACTTAGCGGTCATCACTCCATAGAGGGGAACAGGTGGCGAGACATAAGTTGCTTTACACCAGGAGTCTATATAGTAAAATAACTCTTACGAATACTAATTCGTACTACGAATGGGTAGTTTTACTGTGAGGAAACAGGGTACATCAATTTATGCCATATCCATTACTTCGTGTGGCGAATGCCTCGAACCCGCAGCTTTTGTCACTTGAAGTGTGTTAAAGCAATGACCTCAGTCGCTAAATTCAAATCAGTACAAGTAGAACGAGGGTACTTCGAAGGATACGGGTCTACATTGCCCCAAGACTATCATCACTGTGACCGCCATCATGACCAGAAGGCAACACACTAGCAAGATTCTTCTTGGATTCCTGAACCTCCATAACTCCCTGCCATAGGATTAACTACGAGAAACTAAGAAAGGAAAGTATGACTACGAACCTCTTCGAAGGAATGCCGAATGTGGAAACGAACGGTCGTCACCTGGCGCGTTTGCCCAATTCGATGTATACGTGCAAGAGCTTGCTCTTCAATAGTAGGGTTCCTATAATCGGGTCAGATAGGAAAGTGGAAAGTGGAGACAGTTTACACACCAATGTGGCTCCATTAGGTATGCGCGCGATGCTTCTGTTACGGTCAAGTTAAGAAAGGTAAGTCGCATAGCTTTCCAAGCCAACATATGAACCCACCCAACTGCACCACAAGACAGCATCAGTAGCATGACACGGAGGCTTGGGTCTTGAATGAATGAAGTAATGACAGATTGGCGTTGTGTTTGTGGTACTTTTTTATCGAAGCGTACGCTCCGAATGGACGGGGACGCTTGCTTGAGGCCAGCTTCGACAACGTCGAGAGTTAGTCTCCGGGGACTGCGCCTTAAGATCTACTAGCAGCGCTATCATGGTCAAAGTTTTCCCTAACCCCATTGGGTCTGCAATGATGCCTCCAAAAAACTGTGGAGGTGCCTCGATTTGGTGAGCTTCGGATACGTTATTGATAAAACTGAGCCTTTGCTAGCTGATTTGATATGGAAAAATTTTTTAAGAAAAAAATGAAGATCTCTAGCGTTTGGCCGCCTATTGAAGGAGGGGGTCATCGGACAAGGAAGATTAAACCTGCGAATAGAGAGAATATACTCTGATCGAGCGTTTGTGGTAGGCTTAGCATGGGTTAAGAGTTCGTATTTCGCCAAATACGCAGCCAGCTTGTTTGCTCCAAATTATCCTGCCTTTCACAGCAAGCCCGTGCCGTCTCTGCGCTAGCCAGGCAGACGATCCGAACAGCATTCGAGCAGCTGGAGCAAATAATCACTCCGTCCGAGTCCTGGCAGTTTTTTTCCACCACTCTCCAGCATGTCCACACATCAGCGATCGAAATCGAAACCCAACTTGCGGCGAGGCAGGCACTCCGTAACATGCGCCGGCTTGCCCCTCTTTAGCGGACTAGAACACTACGCCACCATGATCAATGCACTATGCAATGGCACACTATATCTTCCCTGGATCTGAGCGCCAATAACTCTGATATTAAGGATTGCTTCAGAGTACATCGAACCTTTCGAGAAGTTCATCAATGGTATTGCAGGAGCGCAGAGTCGTTGGCTAGGTTCGAGATCCTCAGTGAAGCCTTTGCCACCATTGCAGACTTCCAACCGACGCTGGATGTCTTTTATGCTGACATCTTGGGGTTCTATAAGCATGTGTACAAGTTTGTTCGGCAGAATGGTAGGGATCAAGCCCACAGTGCACTGTGCACCAAGTTCGCTGATGTTATGTAGGCTGGAAGCAAATGCACGTAATACCGCTGAGGCGAGTGAGATGCAGCAGGATGCTCGGGCCTAGAGGGAAGAGTGGCTCAGCCGGGTAAAGCGCATCGAGGAGGAACAGACCGCCAAGCATCACAAGGCCATCACGTCATGGTTGAAAACAGGTGATTCTGAGCAATTGTTCCTCTTCGAATCAGTGTCAGGAGAAGGTGCCAAATATCCTGGAACATGTGGATGGTTTCTGAAGAATTCCAAGGTGAAGTCATGGTTCCAGCGAAAGCCTGACAACCAAGTCCTCTGGCTCCAAGGGAAACCTAGGTCCAGAAAGAGCGTCATATCAACACAAGTCGTCAAGTTCATCCAGGCAGCACAGTATGTAGTAAACATTTCAATCAAAGCTCAAAGCCTGTGTTGACAATTTTAGATTTCTTCAAACATCGGCAAGCAGTGTCGTTCTGAAAGAACAGAACGTGCTCGCCGAACACGCCGTAGCTACTATAACCTGCCTACTATCTGGCCTTGAAGTCTTTGGTGAGCAGTATGATGAGTCGAGAAGATGCGTGCGCCTCGTGAAAGGATTGCACGACCTTCATGTTTATGCTACGGAACATTGGAGCGAATGCCTGTTGTCTAGTACAAAATCTATGGACGAATTTCTTAACGCAGAAGCAGCACTGCTAGCTGAATGCAACTCGGAGCTGTCCACAAAGATATCTCCGCTGGTATGGGCAAAGACCACCTTCCCAAAGATTTTCTGTATGAGGCCCAGTCGAGATGTACAAGGAGAGAAGCGCTTATTTGGGACTATCGCGATTTGTATGGGCAGAGAAGGACCATTACGTATGACACAACCATTTAGGTCTTCTAGGCACTGAGACTCGGCAAAGGCCTGGAGAGAATTTGGAGAAGCCACTCGGCGGGACACGAAGTGTCAACGATTTTCAGATGTTGGCAGTGCTTTATGATAGCCAGTGTAAAGTATAGTGGAACAGGATGGTATTTAAAATGGAAGTGGCGTACACTGGTGGGGAGCTCTTGGACCCCTAACACTCTTACTCTCGAAATCCATTTACGATAGGGATGAGATTTTTCCTCTGCTGTGAATTAGAGGCTACCACGGGATACTCAGTCGCCAGTCCACTTGGCCCACTGGCCTTTCGGGGTGGATTAACAGGTCGGGTGGAATTTCAATTCACCTCGCTGTGCTCATCTAGCACTTATCCTAGTTCGCTTCCGCCTTGGAGGGCGGTTTCACAGAGGACGGCAGGGTCGGACTGGGGATCGACGTGGACATCGAGGTGTTCCGAACATTTCACCTCTGGATCTACACGCCGCCAGATCCCGAAAACGTCAACCCGGAGGAGAAATAATTTCACGTTATGCGGCTAGCCAAGATCTAGGTCTTGGCAGACTTTTGAGGCATACTTGCTCTAACGACCGGTGCCATCAACATGTTTACATGAATGTCGCACCACGTTGTGGATCGTCTCGACTCGCGATGTTTTCAACATCTACGGTAATACGATAGAACAATGTCCTATGGGGCAATACTTGAAAGACGTCTATGCCGTGACAGTGGCCACAAGTCGGGCTGAAGAAAATTCTGTAACCTTCGAAGGACTCACTCCCTCGGGGCTTTCGTTGGAATGTTATGAGCGCTGTTGAAAATACGGAAGGCCCATGGAAGCCGATTGGACGGCAATCTTGGGCTGAGCTCGATTGTCGTAGGTGGCATGACCACTCTGGATCTGGAGGAATACTGCGGTTGGGAGGTCAACTCAAGTCGACGAATATCTCAGCACATGGTCGGAAGAAGGCTGAGGTTTACATTTGAAAGTCAGTGCTAAAACCCTCCTTCCCAACTGATCTGCAGCTTTCAACTGAAATAGGATGAACTTTCTTTATGAGTCATTGCGGACTAGGAAGAGATACGCCTCATTCAGGGCAACACACCCCAGCGATTTACCCAAAACACCATGCATTCATTTGGGCGTAAACCAGCCGTTCTATCGGTCTTGAATGCAACTTTCCATCCACCTCTTGAGAGAATTGCTCGAATTATGAGTTACGTTTGTTCGAGCTTCAAAGCATGACGTCAGCCTCTTCCCTCCCCATAACCCTGATCACACTAACCGCTTCTGACCTAGCTTTTTCACGGGACCATGCCTTCTTCGCTAACTTATTCCCACCTCATCCGCAAGTCTAGATCTCAACTCTGTTCTATCAACTCCCTGCTTACTCCAAGAACACAACCTTCCGCTGTCCCGCATATTCGCGTCTGGGAAGATGGAATGCCTGATATTGGCGGTGTGTCTTGCCATGGCTGACATGCCTAAATATCCGTGCCCCATCCTAGCGTTATTTGGTCCCTAGAATGATCTGGGGTATTCTTAAATAGCTTGATTTCCTATGTTAGATCCACTACGTTCTCCTTTCCATCCGCCTCGGTCCTAATAGCTATTCGTTTTGCTTACTCTTCTAAACCTGAGCAAGATGGCAGCACCTAACACAGTCCCTACACTCTCTCTTCACGTGACGATCACGATAGCACCTGAAAATGTGACGAAATTCTTGGAAGCTCTCAAGCCAGCTTACGATGCCGTCATTGCCGAGCCCGAATGTACGTTCTTCGAGGTCTACCAGTCGGCGGAAGAACCCGGCGTGTTCAAGTTTGTGGAGAACTGGAAGGCGACGAGGGAGTGGATGATAAATGTAAGTTGCCTGAGTTTGACTTTATGTGAATTCTTTGGTTGGTAGGAAAACGGATGCCGTATGTATATTATTCAAGAAATGTTCTCATGATGAGGCAGGTCCAGTTCAAGAAGGACTACTACAAGCCCTATCTTACGATCACAGAACCGATATATATTAAACCGCGAGAACATGAGATTTACGATTGCATGCCAGGGAAAGATTGGGTGTATGTATCCAAAGAGATGGCGGCTTGAAATACCTCGTGGAATTTCGATCGCGAAACTAGCTCCCTGGGTGAAATGTTCTAAATGAAGATAAATATACATACAAGAGCATTCCCCATACTCACACCCTTCAATCCCGGATAATAGGTACTTACTCCACCACCTAATCACCTTTCCATACATGTAGAACACAAATGGCACAGGCACCAATAACGCACTAATAACCCCCATTATTGTCAGCGTCCAATGTACCCCGAGATTCCCGTAAAATGGCATGCCAACGATGGTCGTACCTCCCACAGCTACATATCTGATCAGAGTGATAGAAGCTGGTGCTGATGTGGCATATGATTTGCACGAATCGAGGATGCATTAGACGACAATATGATGACGCACAAGATCTCAAAACCAAAGTACGGAAGCCGCGAGGGGTGACCAGATGGAAATAAAGGTCTAAACGCATGCATCAGCGAAGGTATTATGAACTAAGGCGAAGGTAGAGAAACCCCACATAACTAAACCATCCCATCCAGAAACGACTGAGAAGGATTGCGGGCGCCACCCAGCTTACAATACCACAGCCGAAATTGAGGTGGAAATCTCTTCCCGTCTTCTTCTTGGATCATCTGCAAATCGTCCTTCGCTCACTTGTCAATCAACGGAGTCAGTTCGGACGCTCTAGACAATATGATAGCGATACCCAAGAAGCGAAGTCCCGTGATCCCTAGACCACCGCCGTTTATCTCGCTAAAGATATACTCATACCCTTCCGGGAACGTGAAAAGCACGATGTAGTGCCGCTATTTGGTAAGTTACAATGCGCTTTTTCGCTGACTGGGTATATGCCGTCCCCTGAAGACTTCTATTTGATATCTCCTTTTTCGATATCTCCTGACCTAATATGTTCTTCTTGTTCCGATCGTGGAAGGGAGGAACAGAATGGCGAGAACGGCAATTGAGCATTCGGTCGATCCTTTTGGCTTCTCTCACTATTGTGTGATGAAAGTTTCTCCGGAACGTGTTTCTGTCGCCTATATTACCTCCGACTTGTTGTCGCAATATGCGATACTAGATGAAGGACCGCATGACGGTGGTCCAATCCCTCGAGAAAGTTAAATTTTTTAAGAGTTAATTAGAAATTGCGTTAAAAACACAGATCTCTTTGTATATTTCAAATGAGATTCTGCACACCTCAATACTAGTACAGCAGATACAACGATTAAAAGGCTGTTTAAATTTATATGTCATAGCAAACAAGGAAACCTCAGCTAACTTTAGGAAACGCCTAATCGCCATCTAAAAGAAGACTTGAAACACACAGTGCCATTTTTAACCGAGGTTAACGGAAAAGACTGCTCCCGCACCAGGCCGTTGCCGTTAAGCTTTATTAAAAGAATGGCGGGATCGACAGGGCGCGGCGATCCGTAACGGTTTTGTTCGTGCTATTAGCCCTAGGCTAGAAATTTAGAGATACCAGCAACGCCTATCAGAGACGGCAATGTCGTAGTTGGAGATGAGAGTGAGAGATGCGGAAAAAAAAAAAGGAAAGGTGTTGTGCGTTTAGAGTTTTGAAGAAGGAACAGCGGGCTCGAGCAATGATATAAAATGAATTGAGCGTAGGGAGGACGAGACGGCATACATATCGGAAACAAGGACTGTCGCCTTATATAAGTACGGGAACTAGTTATGAGAGGAGTCATGTATTATAGACTGAGGGACCGAAGGGCTAATGATTTATATAATATGATGAGACGCCAAGGTTGATTGGGCAGCCCACCCTCCGGCTTGGGAGTATAAAGGTTAAACCTAGATTTTTGCGTCATTACACCTTCATCGGCTTACTCAGAAATCTGGAAATGAGTCTTTGTGGTCGGCTTTCCATCCCTATACCCATCCAAAACCTCATTTACCTTTGCGGCATCCAACCCCTTCACCGTCACATACGGTAACGGCTCAATCTTCCCTTGCATCAAATACTCTCCAAGTCTCTCCCAAAACGGCTTCGAGACCTCTGGCCGAATATGAGAGATCCCAAACACATTCTTTAATTCATATCCAGCTTGCTTTGGTAGCATATTTGACTCGTCAATATCCCCGGAGGGGACGAGCCGCGCAAGTTTACCTTTTTTGGTATTAGACAGCGCGTTCACACCAAGAATCTGGTCCTCTGGTGGGTTAATGGCATCGTAGGCGTAGATGAGATCGTCACCGACGACTGCCCTGATACGCTGGAGGACGATGTCGTGTCCGCCGTGACGGCCTAGGACGTGGGTTGCGCCGTATCCTTTCAATTGGTGTTCGTCTCCGCCTACTGTCACTATCTTCCCTATTCCAACCATTTTAGCCAGCTGCACAGCGTATTTCCCGCAGTTGCTTCCTCCACCGATGATTAGAAGCGTAGTGTTGGGATAGTCGAATGTCTTCGCTGCATCTGTCCAAGGTGCGGGGATCCCGAGTGCGCTTTCGTCGAATAATCCAACTAATCCGGCGATGATGTTGGTAGGGAGCGAAACACCATCACCTTCGGTGAAGCCTTCTGGAACAAGTGCTGCGTAGTCTTCATCCACAACAACCTGCTGCTGCAAACCTTTCTGCTCACTCTTGGGGCTAAGATTAGATTGGGCGAACACTCTATCGCCGACTTTGAAGCGAGAAGAATTCGGTCCTAGGGCAGTCACGACACCAGCAACGTCGTTCCCGAGTACTGCAGGGAGGCTGTCTTGGATGAAGAGACCTCCATCGCGGCTCTTGTGATCGTGTGGGTTGAGTCCAGCGACGGTGACGCGAAGCTGGATTTGTTTAGGACCAGGTTGAGGTATAGGCCAGGTGTTAGTGGACGTGACCGGTTTTCCGACTTCGGTGACGAGCAAGGCTGTTTGGGTGGACATTATGTGTTGAGGGCGACGATTAGGGATATGAGAAACAGATGTAGCAGATTTGGGAAGGCTTTAGGTCTTCGAATTTCTTAACATGAGTTAAGGTGAATATCTTGACAAGTTCAGTACGGAGATGTTGGGCTTGGCGTTGATATATACTCTTAGATACCACAGCACTCAACACTTCTGCAACTTACCCCCTCAATGTCACAATTCTGCACATTACTAAGCAAACAACGACATCATTTCAAAGCAACACATTACCTATCCCGAAATCGTAGACGTCGTACGATAAGAACGCCATGCTAGGTAATCATCAGTCCTATGTTAGGTATTAGTAATTAAATCAGCACAGTCTGTCCTTCGGATGCTCTAACTCCGGAACCCATTTAGATCTCACCAAGGGATGAAAATTGATGCTTATATGTCGGAAACAGTGTATGATTGTCAGGAATGTGGCGTGTGGAAAGGGCATAGATGGCATGTTAATATTACAAGGGCCGGTCTAGATTGGGAAAGAGGGTCGGTCGTTCTGATATAGAAGTAAAGTGGAGTATTCGGTCAATTAAGCACGCCGCGGGTTCTGTTCTCGAGAATGGCGAATCGAAGGAGGATAAATTACAGGTAGCTATTGGGCGGGAAGAATTTCCTACACGCCGCAGCAGTTACGAGTCTAGGGCAGGATGAATTGGAACGGCGTGAATTTTCATGCGATTCTCTTAAGGGTGACTGGGATGGCCTCTTAGCATTTGGTTGGTTGGACTAGAGGCATTAATATATTATATGATTTGCCTTGAGAAGAAATCGAAGTTGTGGAGGTTTAAGATGTGGTGAGGGAAGATAGAGGAGGGGTCGAGTCTAAGACTGACACGTGAAGTCGTCTAGGGTGACACGGCGCTAAACCTTGTTGAGTAGATAATAAACAGAACCTTGGGAACCCCAGCGCGACCGAGAACATCACAACAGCACTACGTTCGCTACGATGGATTCGTTCAATTTGAGGACGGCTTCGACATACATAAACAATCTCTTACTTGCTCGCGGCCTGCTACGCGATGGCAAGCCAATTGAGTTTGCGCGCCCTTCGAAAGGAGAGGGAGGAAAGGAAGTTACAATGGCCCAAATTATCAACCTGGTGCATGACCTCATATTGAAGCGAGATGTAAGAGAAAGCCCTTCATAATTATCAGATACTCTGATGCTGAAATATCGTCTGCCAGCGCGACCAAGAACACCGCGAATCCATTGCCGCAACCCTCCGCGCACTACGCACCGAATCGTCCCGCCAAACCGTCACCCTCGAGAAGCTTCACACCCGCAACGATGATCTCGCGCGCCAACTCTCCCTTGCTCAGTCTCAAGAACGGTCTGCGCGAGCTGCCCTTCGAACCGCCGAATCTTCGGCGCGCAGTCTGCGGGAAGAGATGCTTCGGCTGAAAACGACGGTACAACAAGTGCGGACAGGCTGCGCGAACGATATACGCAAACGCGACGTACAGATACAGAGACTTAAGACTCACTTGACTAGTCAGCAGCGTGGCAACAAGACCGGCTTGGTTGGGGCAAGCATCACCATAACACCCGGTGCAACAGGCATGAGCGGCATTACGTCCACGGCAAGAGATGACGACCCAGACGTCGACGACCCAGAGTACAACCTGAGGCAAGAGACCACCGAGTTTTTGACCCAACTGAGCCAGGGGCTGAGCGACGAGAACGACAATTTGATCGGCTTGGTTAGGAGCACGCTTGTAACCCTGAAGGAACTACAAGGCATGCCTGAGGGCCGACGACCTGAAGGCGATGAAGGACTCTCGACTATTGGGGAAGAGGACGAGGAGGTGAGACAGGGCATGCTACACGCACTACCAACAAGCTACGAGACTTTGGCCTCCGACATGGATACTGTGTTGGAAAATCTAAAGACCCTCCTTACAAACCCTAACTTCGTACCTATCGAGGAGGTGGAACTGCGAGAGGATGAGATTGTCAGGCTGAGGGCCGGCTGGGAAAAGATGGAAGCGCGATGGAGAGATGCATTGACGCTCATGGATGGGTGGAGGAGAAGGATGGCTAACGGGGGGGACACGATCAACCTAGAGGAGCTCAGGATGGGACTAGGGCTTGGTGTTGGCTTAGAAACTGTCAACAAAGAAGAGGTCTCCATAATCACCGAGGAAGACGAGGGAGCCAGCTCTGCCCTGGAAGAACTCGACGAGGCCGACGACCTAGAGGATCCACCCTCACTGGCAGCTAACATCCCGGAAACGACATCTACCTCAGACATGTTCAAGCTGAAGCTGCAGCCTGATCAACCAGCGCTTAGAGAAGGTAACGGAAATGTTAAGTCCCCACGTAAGGTTGCTTTCGCACCTTCCATTCCCAACACACCCTCTTTGGTAGATGAGAATGCGAATGCGTCCGAGGTGGACTTGGTCGGCGCTACTAAGCCGGCCGGTATCACATCGTCATCGAAGCCATCTCGCTCAGAAGGTGCACCGCGAACTTCCAGACCAACATGTCAGGACACGCGCATTCCCCGCCAAGTACGTTGCGATAACATTGCCGACCAAATCATGCACATGGCCAGCAAAGTCACAATTTCTTCACCCCCTTCTATTCTCGACGCCACAACAGCTCTCTATATTGACGATGACTTGCAGGTAAAGAAACGATTATCGAGCCCACATGCTCACCCTGACGAGCGATCTCCAAAACTGACAGTGCAAGACAAGCTCCGGGTGGCTCAAGCGGAAGCGGAAGCGGCCGCAGTGGCCGAAGGATTGATATCGGTGACTTCGGAAGCAGAAGCGAAGTCTGCCGGAGAGGGACCTGCGCAAAAGCAACGACGACGCAACTCACCAATGAAGACGCGCATTGGCGGGCGCCCGAAGAAGAGAAAGAGCACGTTGACGCCAGAAGAGCTGCAGCATCTGATGTGTGTCGAGTAGGCCTTGCACGAGCTGAATGTACGAAAACTTGATTTGGGGGGGTGGTTAATGGTTGCCTGGCGTTGATGGTGGTGCTTGAAGTGTCTTGGTATAATCTATCCGTTGGCGTCGTTTCTGAACTGGCGTCGCTGCTTTGATGGGGCCAACTGTGTGGTTGGTGACGATGTGACCAATGCATTTCTTGATTCGGCAATCCGTGAGCAACGGTGCATGAACCAAGCCCAAAGATGTGGCGCGTATGTGGAGGATCACGCCGATGGGGCCCATGCTGAATGGATGTCTGTTGGGGGCTGAATCTCGACAACCACCATCTTTCGTGGACGAACATTCCCGATAGGCCAAGGAGGACTCAAGTCATGAGAAAGGGGGATACGATTCACGGCGCGACAAAAAGGTCACGGTCTACAGGTAACGGGAGGATCGTAGAAAAGGTGAAGCCATCTCAGTTATTCTGATGAAGGGGATTCCCGTTAACCTGAGGCCGTTCCCAGCCCAACCACCACTCTGCAGATGCGGCACAGCTTCGCCAAAGTGCATCAGCTTCTCAAATGGAAGGGTTGCTCGAACCGCTGTGCCTCTGTCATCTGGCGAGGCTATCTATCCCTCACAACGCCCTTATCCTCGATCCCTCGTGGGCTCCTGCGGATCACCGCACATCAACAAGCCAATCCCATTACCGTCGAAACCGATAAACCTGCTCGCGATAGCAACAGAAGTTTCCACGCAGCACGTCGTCGGAGTGGTTGGACAAAGTCAAGCCACCGGTCAGTTTTTTAGCCGCCGAGTCCCACTCTGGTCAATTTTGTGTCCAGATGACTGCCTTGTAAGTGATGCGATTGGATGTTGGAGCAGAGCCAGGCTCGGCGAAGGTGTGAAATTGATGCAAAATGGCACGAATGCAGACAGGGTGCATGGCTGTACGCATAAGGTTCCCTCATCAGTCGATGCGCAATGCGTGCTAGTTTCCCTCCCGCGCTGCAGTGTGATAGAGGCGGAAATGCAGGCTCTCACGGCGACATCACAAGACGATGGCGCTGACGGAGTGTGATTGGGTGCGCGTTTTCACTGAAAGTCTGTGCTGCCCCAAAAAGCCGCTAGCGCATTCCCCGCTCCGCCCAGCCAATCATCCGCAGCAAACGCCGCGCCCCACAGCTTCCCGGCTGCACAGTCTGCCCTCTCCACCACTCTTCCATCGCCATCAAGCGCTGGACGACTTTCGATAGACTGCCATGCCCACCACCCCGACTCCCTGCACCCTGCGAAAATGACCAGTCGTGCTGCACAAGCAATTTACTGCACCCGGGAGCAGCGAGACCTGCCCCGAAGGTTGCGAGGTGCCAGCTGAGCAAAATGCCGGTCGGTAAGCCCATCCCCCTCCCGTGGGTGGGCTGGCCTGTGAGGTGCGATAAATAAAGGCCTGCCTGGCGCCCACCTCTGCTTTCTTCTCCTCAGCAAGCGTGTGAAGTTCTCAGAGCTGTGTATTGTGTTTTTGTATCCTTTTGTTTCTCTTCTTCTTCTTCTTTCCCCTCCATATACTCGATATTCGCCTTCAGGCCTGGTGCCATTAATTACATCACTTACCGCCGACACCCTTTACGTTAATACGACTATCTCTGTACTCGGAAGAGACTGAGATTGTTCTTTTGCATCTAATTCAATTCAATCTTGTGGCCGGTCCACACACTCCAACGTAATACCAGTTCTCTTGCTCAAGACGACTTTCACCATCCTTCCATTACTTTTCTTAAACGAAACGAAACGCCTGTCAATTACGCAGACTCGCCTTTCTCACGCACTCTCTTTACGCTTTAATTGGCAATCTCCACACGTCTTTCCTTTCAGGAACCTGATTCTACCTTGAGAAAGGAAGAAAGAGTAAAATCGTAATATCTGTTTTAATTTGACGGAAGAATTTGGAATCGCATTATTTCACAATGGCAGCTATTCAACTCAACTTCACGCTTCGAACCTCCAGCAATTGCAAGACGGTCCATTTGCTTGGTTCATGGGACAACTATGCCGGACAATTGCCGCTTTCCAAGGACCCAAAGAAGAGCGGCGGATGGGTGGGATGCTTTAAGTTTCAAGGCGCGACACTCAAGCAGGGTCAGCGATACTGGTACTACGTATGTTCTGAATCCCAATCCTTTTGGTTTGAAAATGTTGTTGAGACTGACCGACTGTAGTATATCATCGATGGCTACCACGTCTCGCACGACCCCGCTAAGGACCACACCACGGAACAAACAACTGGCCGGAAACTGAACATTCTCGACATTCCCGGGAAGGCCAAGACCTCGACATCCACCGCTCAGACTTCCTCGCACTCGTCATCGAACCGGCACTCACGCCGCATCAGCACCGCCTCGATCCCCAAGGGCCGCGGCCTTTCGCCCTCCCGCATCGTCGCGCCCAGGCCCGAACGTCCTCACCAGACCCGCGGCGTCATCAACTCTCAATATGACAAAGCCACTCTTGAAGCTCTGACTTCGCGCTTTGCACGCCAAACCATCTCACCCGCTTCCTCGGCGACCTCATTCTCCGGGAGTGACGACTACAGCGATAGCGACTCTGATGTACCCTCTCTGACCTCCCGGTCTACTAACTCTTCGTCGCCATCAAGTGTGAGCTCAGGAAGCAGCTGCTGCACATGCGAACGATACGGCATTACGCGATCTGGTGATCGAGTGAAGCTCGATTGTGGCGGAGTACGATGCGGATATTCTGATGATTCGAGTGACTGCTCCAGCGAGGATGAGTTGCAGATGGAGTACGAGGCCAAGACGACGAGAAGACAGGGTGTTTTGATCCGCACATAAAGCCCCAGTATCACACACCACAGCTCTTCGCTCGCTTCACTCAATCCTGAGTTGACCATTAAATTGGTCGTCATTGTTTCCAATACCCACGATATCAATTCTTCTTTCTGTCCATATTTACGATATTTTTCTTTCTTTTTATTTGAATCTAACTCAATGAGAGTTCCTGCCACGACCTACCCCTTCCTAGGTATACATTCATTGGGGGGATATCTATGGATCCTTTTGCCACTGGTCATTGAAGCGTATGAGTTTGGAGGAAGATGTAGACCATTTGCGTTCTATGGTCAAGAGACGTCGGCGAGTTTCTTCGCTCGCACCTGATGTCGCAATACGGATACAGCTTCAATGCACGCATGTTCACGTTCTTTCTACAAATGTAGTATTTTGGAAGAATGCAATATTTGCATGGCCCGTGCGCGAATCAAATGTCTTTTGTGTGCTTTTGCTATGTGATGTTTGTGAACGCACCGCACACCTACGTATGAATATATGATGTTTACTTTTGCTTGCTGTGCTTACCCACTTCCACGGCGACGCCTGTGCTTTGTACTTTGCCGTTGAATGCCGGCAGTGCATATCTCCATAGCAGGTATGTGACAGGTGGTAAGCCCGACTGTGTTTCATCCTTTTCTTACTTCCGCGCTACACCTATTTGCAGGATTCACCCAACCCAAGCCACAGTGTTCTGGTCAGCACCGTCGACCTATTTCTAGACCACCCTCCACGATGAAGAACGTCAGCACCGACCCACTCTAAGACCTGTTTCTGGTGTTGATGATTCCTCATATTCCAAAATTTGAACTTAGAGGAGGAAACGTGAGACATGTTTACTTCGTCTGTCTGCCTTTTTCCCGTTCTAGACAGAGTTTTGAGGACGCCCGAACTACAGTCTAGTGTCTCGAGGCCCCGATAGGCTAAGCCTGAGCCTCACAGCACAGCCTTAGGCCTTCCACACGCAAGGAAGGTATGTACACTTTGAATCCTTCGAACGCCACGCCAGCCAGTTTGCTCATTTACCTAGATGGAATGTCGCCTCACCGGTCCACCAGCACTCAACATCTGGACTAGCATTTCCCCTTCTCAGCTAAGCCTCGTGGGAGTGAACACCTGTTCATCGCAAAGAATTATCCCGCAACAGCATCAAGTTTTCACTGCCCCACATTATCGAGTTTATCCTCGAATGGCCGACGGCTTTTGACGCCCTCAATCTCTGAGAGCCATAATATGTATAAAGGGTTCTGGATTGCAGCGTTTGGTGGGTGTTTGAGACCGGAGGATGGAAGTGGAGATGTGAGATCAGACCGTATTCGCGGCCGCCCGACGGAGATGACAGACGGGGTTTGGTGGTAGAGGAATTCGGGATTTGTAGTTATGTAGTATTGTATTTTGCCATGGAACGGTATAGCATGGTATTGGGTTGTTTTGTTGATAGCTCCGACTTCTTTCCAATTCTTGTACAGACATTCCCCACAATCCATTTCCATTTCCACTTCTGCACCCGCGCCCGCAACTCCCTCTAACATATCATTGACAAGATTAATATATAAAGAAAAGAAATGCCGTCAAGACCCTCTGCATAGCACATACACACTGCATAGATGCATGCAGCTATCCCATTCATCCGGACTACCGGCCCCCGATTCCGCCTATCCGTAAGGTACTGTACGTCAGATGCATAAATGTTTCAGAACACACACATTCACCCCTCCCCAATACTCTCACATATATATACACAAGATGACCTACGTAATTACCCTATTCATGTATAGATACATGGCATTCGGCGGACCGGAGAAATCTGTAGTTTGCTCCTCACTCAGCCAGCCAGCCGTACAGACTACAACACGAGAGAATGCGGCAGATTCGGAAGGAACAGAGTGATGTGATGTGATATGCTGTGGTGATATAAAGGTAATGATGGGAGGCGTGCGCATGCAATCCTCCGCTGACCTGGCCTGACCCGGCCGTTTCAGAGGCCCGGTGAAGGCGCGCGGGCGGACTGCATCCTTTCCCTATTTTGCTTCCTGCATTCCCTATAAGACTACGAGGGCGCCGGACGGCGTTGCTGAGGGGGCTGATTTTTTTTTTCCCCTTCCTCCTTCTCGCAGACTCCTTGTCTGACGGTTTGTTGGAGAAGAGCGTTTTTCTTCCTCAGAGTCGTAAAACTTTGTCTCGTTTCTGTATCGCAAGCGATAGATGTGTTAAGGGGAAGAGAGTGTTTCCATTCCTCTTCCTCCTCATCGCCACCCTGCATTCCCTTGAAAAGGACTCTCCGCCCTTCTCAAGCTTCCATCTCTGTTTGCTCTTTCTTGGTTGAAGAAGGACTTTTTCCATCCTCCATCCCTCGAGTTTACCTCCCTTTCTCATTTGTTACACTGATGACACATAACCATTTCCGACTATAACCTGATACAACAGCTACGTTCTATCGGCTTCAGCACGTCTGTCTCGAGGCTTGTTCTTTCTAACCGACAAATTGTCCCACGCACATAGCCTGATCGACACACTAGCTTACATACCTGTGTGCACCTTACTCCTATCGTGTAGGACCTTGGATACCCTAACTCCAGGTTTGATCAGGCCGTATCACCCCCACGCGACTCTCACCTTGAGGGCGAATACCTCCTTCGGCATACACCTCGTTTGGAACGGAAGCTGACGGACACGAAACAAGCAAAACAGTAATTGATGAGCGGGGGATGGAAAAAGAGTTGAGAAACAGGCAGAGAGGAAGGACGGAAATATGAGTCAAATAATGACTATGAATGTCGGAAGAACATCAAGAGAAAGATGAGACGCAAGAAAGGCAGGAAATGAAGGCAAAGAGATGGATGGATGTAAGGACAAACCAAGTGTGGAAATATCCCAGGAGATGCGATTCAGACGGTTAAAGATACTAACTCTAGCATCCTTCGAATGTATGCTAATCCTCTGCGAACCGCCCTTGCCACCTCGTCGTACTATAGCAGCAACATCCCTAATCGCTCACCCTCATTCAGATAGGCTTATCTGCTGCGTCGAGGAAGCCCCGGAGCACATATTGCATATTGCATGTCAGTAATTCCGCCGTTACTGTGAATGTGAGAGGATGTGCGAGGCCTTCGAGTTAAGATAGCGGTACATGGGTGCCATTTGGACTGCAACTCTTGTTAGCGCTTTACACGGTAGCTTCTGCGTACCTTCGGTAGAGTATGACAGGCCTTCATAATACACCCACCTACCGTACATGAACAAACGGCTCAATTACAAGAGATCTAACGACTCCGTTGCCAACCTCACCTGACATGTTGATGCCGATGCCCAAGCCAATACCTAGCGTAAGGAGGAAAAACTATGGGCAAATGAAGACGGAATACCCTTCAGTATTGAGGCATCAAAAGGACTGAATCAAAGTTTCGGCTTACGACTCGTTTTGCGCAAAAGACCAAAAAGTTGAAAGTGAACGGGAACTAAAGGAGACCGAGTCTTGTCAGAAAGAAGCGTCAGATCCTCTGAAGGCGAGCTTGAAAAGGAAATTTCCCGAGAAGAGTGCGGTCAAATCGAGCAGTGAAAAGGACCTACGTCTATTGCAGATGGACCCCAACTCAGTCGTAAGATGGGCACATACAGCGAACCTCCGTAACTGCGGCAATAAAAAGGGGCATGGTGCGAATGCGTTTCGCTACACAGTGGTGGTTGTAGAAGGAGAAGGTGATTCGAGCGATTGTGATATGGAGCATGTTGGCATGCGCCTCGAGGGGGCGGAAGAAGGCAACTGGCAAAGAAGCAGACCCTAGCTTCTCGGAAGTTGGTAGAGCCGTGCGTGGAATTTGCACGCAACCAAAAATCTAGAATCCTCCAACACCGGACGAGGATATGTCTGGATGCACCATTCTAAAAAGGCAACAGATCTCGACATAGGAAGCTATGGATGGGCGAGTAGATCCGCATTTACGGCGAGTAGACTGGCCGGCACACATTAAAGGTTGTGCAAGGATCTAAAGACAGTGGACTACATTCGACGTGGCAATTATGCAGGAGGGATTGTAGACACGAATAAGTGAGGAATGACAAGGAAAGAGAGGGCACCGAAAGGCATTCACCATGATGTTGGAGGAAGAAGAACAGGCAAAGATGCAGACAGTCGCCAAAGTACAGGGGCTCGAGGAAGTCTCGATGCGAGAGGCAGTCACGCGCAAGAGCGACAACGCAGGGATGTTTGAGGTAAAGAAAAAGGGAAGCGATACAGGGGTGGCGAAGTTCAGAAGAGTGCTTGAAAGATGGAGGAGACCGTTCCACAAGATGGATGATGATATGGAAGAAGTCGCAAACGTGAACAAGGCTGTCACATGGATAATAGTGTATGCATTATGGGCTAGGAAGTACCACCCACGTGAGGACTGATGTGTTATGGAATCACCGCATTGTTGGAACGGACAGGGGAAAAGAGAGCGGAGTCACATTAGAGCGGTAGGGCGAGCGTCGCAAAGAAAGGGAATGAAGAGAGAACATCCTAGTTGAATGGAGACCTGAAGGCAGCCTGCAGTGAGAGGTCTAGCAAGGTTCGAAGGGAAACTGCTGCCGTCGAACGAGCCCAGATGCGAGCTGAATCCAAGTCTGCCATGGGAACCTGTTAGTATGTTCGATACGGAGGCTCCGGAGAGGATCGGTTTCGGTTCTGCTGAGGATATATGGCCATGCCCCTCTTTGAGGAAATGCTTGTGGAACAGTCTCAACAAGTGGAAGAGCGTGCGGGTAGAGCCAAGCTAGGCATCTCAGATGGGCGCTGCTCCTGCACTCATGCCCGAGTCAACAGGAACCTACAACTTCGTGACAAAACAAGAGAAGCCAGCGATGAATATCAAATTATCCTCTTGGAGGAGTCAGCCTAGCTCCTATGGTGGATTACATCGGGCCGCTGCGAGATACTGCGCCTCGTCCCGGACTCCCACCATCCAACTCGAAGTCCTCGGAAGCCATCCCCAATCTACTCAAGCGTCCGCGAAACTATGCTGTTATGACGGGATCCGAGTTCTGGGGCCTGCTGCGGGATTCCTGCCAGATAAGTGGGGTGGATATTAAGCTGATATTCGCGTAGGTCCGGGCCTCAATATAACGCTCACGTAATTCGGGGCGGTGTCTTCGATTGGCTACGTGACCATATTCTGATGGAAATTCCCAAACCTGAGTTGTTGCCTGGAAGGAAATGACATGTTGCCGTGGCACACATATTCTCAATCAAAGTTGAAGAAGGATGGATGCAAGCTATGGGGTCAGGGGAGGACTCGAGAGGTTGCACAGCACATGATGAGGACAGCAACCTCATGCGCAAGCGAGTTACGTGGATAGACCGCAGAGATGTTGCCTTGTTATTTGCGGATTGCAATTAACCAGGATGTGAAGTTTTGGCCAAGATGGAAGATCTACCAGAGCGAGGTCAGCTTGCACTCGTGCGATATGGTTACATGCGGCGCAGCTGGAGCATTTTGGCATGCGAGAGGGAATTAAACCTAGTACTGCGCCATGGAGAGACTCAATCCGCCTAACCAGCGTGAATACTAGGGCAGAAGAGTTGCAACTAGCAAGAATGAGAATCTTTGTACTCTACTTGCGATAGTCTGCTGAAGCAGTGAAGCACCATGGTCCTATTTAATTGTTCTCCAAGAGTGAACTCACTAGAACAAGTAAGAAGGAACGAAACCCATTCCGTCGTCACTGAAAGCCGTCAACTCTGAGATATGCGCTAACGACAAGTGCATAAATGCCTTCGCAGTTCGTTCCCAAATCATCGTATGCACGTTAATTGATATTGGCTAGTAAAGACAGCGCGCGATGTATACTCACGGATTAATTATTCCGCAAGATTTGGAAGGCCGGAGAAGGAGGTTTTGTGAAATCGTCGCATTTGAACGAGGCCCTGTAGTGGCTGCAGCGTCGTCGCCGCCGAATCCTTCACAGCACAGCCACTTACTAATTCGGACATCATGCCAACGGTAATCCCCGATTGAAACATTCTGTGGAAAGTTTGGGGCGTAGAGAAAAGGTACAAGATATTTTGGTAGCTCCCCATTTGAGGACGATATTTTGAGCCTTGAGTTACCTTGAGTTCGTTAGCAATTGAGCACTGATGGAAGCGGGATCATACTGTAACAGCGACGGAGGAACTTAGTTCGACGACATTATTACCTTGCATGCAGACACTGCTGAAGCCGGATCCAAAGTCCGGGAGTTGGGTTGCTGCCCTGATGCACTAGCAACCTGCATGATGCGCTGCACTGCATGGAAGCATGGGATTGCTCTCTTACCCAACCTACAGGTTGAAACCCATTCAAGACTACTGTCACCCGACCATGTAGATTTCGGGATCTCAGCTTGCCGGCCTATACCTCATCAATGGGTTGAATGAATACGGAGTACGCAACCAGATCCTGCAGGAAGTGCAGGCAGATGGACGGAGATGTGAGTTGAAAGAAATGTGCGAGGGTGCGCAAGCCACGCTGTTCTGATTCAAGATATGCGAGTGGAAGGCGTTCGCATGCTGCTCTAAATGTGAGACCAAGCTTTGAAGCGAGGGGCATATACATTCGTCGTAGCTTAGGGCAGTGGTCAATTGGATGGCGGACAGGCCGCTGTGGCCGCTAAGGGCGATGACAGGAACCGGAAATAGAATAGAGGCACGAACGCAGCGGGGTGCCTCGAAATAATCAGACTGTTAGAGAACTAATAGAAACGACCAACCAGTGAAGAGAGCAGCTGGACGCCGCGAAAGGTGAGTGAGGACGCTGGCAGCGTGTGCTTCATACGTGGACTCCGCGAAGAGAGTACTGTAACAGATTCGAATGCTGGTGAGCAAGCCAATATCGCCCCCAAAATAGACGGCGGCAGCAATCCCAGCGCGGTCCTAGTCTAAGTCGATTCCGGGAAAACGCGCTGTGCCCTGCAAAGGCTCATTCTCGGCGCCGACAGGGGCGATACCAGCCGGTGCGGAAGAGTCGGTTCTCCAGCTGCCACTTTGTTTCATCAATCAGGCCAGCGGGTCTGAAACTCTGAGAAAAGCATGTCGCCACCGCAAGGCTGGTGATGTGCACTTTATCGTCGAAGCAAGATCTGGGGACAGGTAGTGAGAGGAATGCCTGACAGTCTAGCGGAGAGCAGCGCCGCGGCAGTGCCGGAATTTGTCACAGAAGCAGTGGAAGAGCGCGGCAGCCTGATAATGAGGGCAGTGTGAATGTGACTCCCGCTCTCACACCGACGGGAGCGCAGTGCCGTGAGGAGTGACGATGGGGAGGGCAGGTCGAACTGGCGGTGATGCGGCAGCCCCGAGCGATTCGGGATGGGTCCAAGGCGCGCTAACGCCAACGGGGGGAACGAAAGAAGCAAAATAGGCGAAGAGCCAGAACGTGAATGACGTCGACCCGCGCAGCTGAGCCCTGTCGAGCGAGACCCTTCACCCCGCGCTGTCTCCCAGAGTCCTTCACTATCCACCATGAGTCAATTCGGTATTGCACGACGCGCGCTCTCTGCACATCGCGACATGAGAATCAATAATAAAGACAGTGAGCGTATATTCTGACGTATCAAGACTAAATGGGGAAAAGCCCAGCCTGCCGCAAGGCAGACTCGGAACTGGCGTAAATGCTCCGCGATATTAGACATCAGGTGGCCAGAATCCCACTGAGCGCACGAGACTGCAGAAGAAAAGACAAGAAAAAGGAACAAGAAAAGCAGGGGGGGGGGGAAGAAAGCCAATAACTCCAAATCCATGCAGTCCGTTTCCCATGACCTGATTGCGATGCGGTTCCATCCCATGATCGTACAGCTAATGCGGCATTCAACACTACAGTCGTATGCATATCGTCCCAATCATCCTAGCCATTCCAGCCCATAATCGTTATCAGAACTCCATATCGATGCCCGAGCAGCAATCAAAAGACAAATGAAAAACCCCACCCTATGAAATGGTGTCCAGCATCCCAGTGAGTCCGGCTCGAAGAAGTGATAGCTTTGGTGTATCCGAAATTGAGTTGGAATGGTAGGCTTCAGGTCGGCGCTGTTGCGGCCCTCCTTGTGTAGAGCTGGAATGCGCCATGGAGAGATTCTGCGCGGTTTATCGTCGAGCTGAGGGGTATGTCCCGCTGGCGTACCCAGAATCTGGGAGCACGCCAGCATTCTGTAGATCGAACACAGCTTCGGGTCGGTGGCTGCTGTGGCTTGCGCATGCGTAGCCGACGAGGACCGTCTTCTCTTGGACAATATGGCCGCGCTGTCCGTGGGCAGCACACGGGTCGATGGCGTGCTTGTAGTAGAGACACCGGCAAACCGAGTAGCGTTCGACAACTTGGTAGCACATCTTGAAGGGGAGTTGGCAGAACGCTAGCAGGAGAACAGGACAACGAAGTACAGTAGAAGACCGTCAACGGTGCTGAGACAGGCGCTAGCAATGTAAAGTACTGAATGATAGTTTTGTAGTGAGTGAGACTCAGAAACTGAGGGGTTGCTGGTTTAGAATGGGGATCCTGGGTGGAGAGGAAGCTAGAATATATAGTTGAAAGGAGACAGGACAAAGAAGAGAGGAGGAAGAAGTGTGGGTCGAAGGAGGAAGCATGCCGTTTGTGCATGCTGCAGGTCAGTCAGGCAACGGAAATCCATATGTAGGAACAGGTGCACAGTCAGCACAGATGCTGCTAAGATGGGGCAGCAAAAGGGAACTAGCACAGCCATAATGACTGCTAGTCGACATGTACAGGTAGAGGTGGGTAGACCGCAGGCACGGTCCCGTTCGGCTGCGGCAGGGTGTGGTTCGATGTGAAGAGGCTCTTCAGCTGAGGGCAGATCACTGCATCAAGGATGCGATTGGTCGAGACAACGACTCCTTCACCGAACGGTCGAGCGCCCAGCAGCACCAGCAGCTGCGTGGTCAACGGGCGCGCATGCAGCGCGCAGTTCGCCCGTGGAGCTCCGGTATTGCACTGCTTCGTGCCCTGCTTGCCTTCATTACTGCCGCAGGGCTCGAGAGCGCAAGTTGCGCCATGAAAGAACCCTTGTACAACCCAAGAGCCACGATCTCAGAGAATCTTCTGCTCGATCTGACAGCCCGGCGGTTCGGGGTCAGCCATTCTCTTGGAATAGAGGGCAAGCGCTCAATGCGGCAAAGATGGGGCGCAGTGAGATGCTTTACTCATCATCGTCATGGTCGCTTTCTCTCCCACGCTGTGGTCTTTGCAGGCTGGCAGCGCAGCGTTTCAGGCCTTTATGTCGGCAGCGGCTGCCGCGCCCATGGCTGGACGGGAGGAATGCCCGAGGGCTTGGCCCGAATTTGAGACAGAAGGCTTGCTAATCCACGACGGGGCGAGGTGGGTGAAGAGATACGTGGGGGAAGATAGCAGCTTCTCCTGCCGTGGTAGGGAACTAAAAACGTGACCGCTACTCGCTAAATTACTGAATCTGGCTAATTATAGGCACGGACACCCCAAAAGTCAACGTCAACCACCACCAGATAAACGCCGGACAAGAATTGGGAATGTGATTATAGCAATTTTCATCGACCTACGAGGGGAGGGCGGAGGAAGGCACCCCTCCATGTGATGAGGGAGCGAAAGGGCTCTGGATCCTGCGCTCCGCTGATCAAAGCAGCTCGCTTCCTCCAATCCAGCGCTTGACCGCTGACCAGCTGAGCACCTACGAGCAACTTCACACCGCGCAAACACGCAAGACTAGCAAGTGCCCTTTCTCGTTTCTCGACACCCGCGTCGGGACTGCATAGACACACGGTCGCCTGCACGGACACGAAACGGCGGTCGGAGATCCTCTCGAGACCGCCACACAATGATCCGCCTGGGAATCGCTAGAATCGCTGGATTTCCCCAGGGCATGCTGCACAATCTCACTCCGGATCTTTACGGTACCCAAACTGGCACTTTGTGGTCTTGTCAGCTTACCGAAGGCGTCGAAAATATGCAGCCCTACGCACCCTCCCGTTTTCTGGTCCCACGTGGCTACGGTCCGAATGTCTCACACCTTCTCTGCTCAAACGCGCACCCCTTTCCATCTCAATGCGTGTCTACACACCCATCCGATTACACAAATCGCCCTCAGGGGTGGGTGTTCAGAGAAAAGCTGCAATATCGACATCATTACTTGTTTCAGGAAGTGTTGTCTCACGTCTGCACTGCGTGTCATCAGGATTTCGGCCCCCAGATGGTCTGAAGGCGCAATGGAATAGCAATAAGGCAGACTCGATGATGCCTATAATCTGGTCTCCTGAAGGCTTGGAAACCCGAGCTTTTACCACTCGAGGTTAATAATTCCTCGACTGACCAGTACGCTACGTCCTTGTAAAAATATCATCGTGACCTCTGACTGCTGCGGCTCCCCACAACCTGTGCTTGACAGGAATACCGGTGAGGCATCCTCCCGCTCGTGACGAAAACTTGAGTTCTCAGCTGAGCCTAATGTTTGACATCCTTTCCGCTGTGAAGGTATGCTGAGGGATCATTGCATGTTGAGACATGGAGAAGAGGATAGGATGGACGCAATGCTGGCACCTACCACGCATCAGCGAATGGGAAGAATGCAGACTCTTTGAGGTAATGGTGGGATCAGTGAGTAGGTAAAGAATACGGCTGTTTGACTTGGAGTTGATGACCAGGGTTTTTGGTCCCAAGTATTCTAGTGCAGAGAAAAAAAATGCAAGAATTCGGGATTCACGTGAGCGGGCAGTATACCGCAAAGGGCGCATGGTTATACGGTCGGCACACCGATATCGAGCATCGGACATGTTTGCATTGTGGTGCGGTCGGAGATTGTGTAAAGTCCTTGATTCGAGGGCTTGGCACAACAAAGTAGCGGTCAACGAGGCACAGCTCCACTCCAGATAAACATGGAAATAAGGACGATTATGATCATGACTCAAAGGAATACAAGAATAGCGAATGCAAGAGTATCGGGCGTAAATGCCAGCATCGGGCGAAATTGGGCGAAACCCGTGTTTACGCAGCATCCGAAATAATGACATCTAAGAAAGATATATTCGACAAATAA
The DNA here is from genome assembly GCF_010093535.1 of Lindgomyces ingoldianus. Classification (NCBI taxonomy): domain Eukaryota; kingdom Fungi; phylum Ascomycota; class Dothideomycetes; order Pleosporales; family Lindgomycetaceae; genus Lindgomyces; species Lindgomyces ingoldianus. Next base: position 639,921 of record NW_022985176.1, read on the forward strand.
AAGAATCGATTAAACGCCTAATTGATCTACTTGGGGGTATCCAGAAAAAGACGTCCAGACCACCCAGTTGAGTAAAACAACGCCAAGACTCCAACTCAGATCTCATCCGAGGAACACTGGGAGACGTAGCAGGACCCTACTGCCGCTCGAAGACCGGAGTGGAAGACTGCATGCTTCTAACCGCCTTCCAATTTGTAATAACGTGTTCGAGAAATCAGCTTGAATCTAGTCTGTCCCAGGCAGGTGCTTGGGCATCGGACTGATAAAAACGTATTGACATGAAAGAAAAAAAAAGATCGTCAAGATCACAAGACAGCGGCAGCATAGAGGAAGATGGCTCCCATTAGCCAGTATCCGGAATACTGCACAGCGAGTCCTGGCGCAGCTGAATCAGTCCCACCAGATGCGGTGGTGCCGTTAGGCAAAGTGCCGTTGATAACCAGATGGCGAGTCCCATTGTCATAAATGTTGACCACCGACTTGTTTAGCGCAGCGTAGCTACCATTGCCGATGAGGTCGTTCAGGTACGTAGAGTTGTCGTTGTCGTCGCAGCCGCAGACGCTAAATTGTTGACATAGGCAGATAGTCTGAAGTGTTTGGTTGAGTCCGTTGGTGGCGTTCTGAACAGTTTGATTCAGGAACCTGTAAGGATGCAGGTAATACGGATAGACGCTCCACAGCCAGATTCCTGGGAAGAGGGCCAGAGCGGCGACAGGCAGGAGCAACCCCCCAGCGACCAGGCCCCTTGGTGTCTTTGAGCCTGCCGCATATGGCACTACAGAACCTCCTCCATAGTAGCCGCCTCCCCCGTAGGCACGGGGTGCACCCGACCCGGACTTAGTCTGTCCGCCAGTGTTGGAAGTGGAACTGGTCTTCCCGCCCCCGCCGTTCCCACCGCCAGACTTCCCACCGCCCCCAGACTTTCCGCCGCCTTTTGAAACGTGTTAGCAAAGCCTGACTGTCCCCGGGGACGAGGCCCGGGTTTGCATTGCTTACCTCCGCCACCGCCTTTGCCTCCGCCTCCCTTTCGCCTCTCTAGCGCGTGTTCCGGCGAAAGGATATTAGATCTCGCAGCGGTTGCAGCATGGTCTTCGAGAAGCGTCAGGGCGTTTGTTTCTGGTATCGACACGGTATTGACCGTGGACGTTGTGAGGAGGAGGCCGGCGACGAATTGCGATAGTCTCATCGTGTTGCTGCTGTGTAAAGGGTGCTTGATCAGGAAGGTTATGCAAAGAGCTGTGGCAAATGGATCTCCTATGCGCGTGGGGGTAGCAGGCAAATATAGGTTAATTTAAGGCTTCCGCTGTGGGAAGCCGTTCGTGTAACGTCGTGAAAAGCACGAAACTGGGTGGGAGTGAGGAAGGACAAGCGGAGTTCTTGTATGTGATTTCCGTCGGTAGCCCTGACATTTCCTCAGCCAGCGCAGGTGGAAACAGCGCGGGCACTTGGCAGGCGTAGCAGGGTGAAAGTCTTTAACCGAGGAAGGGCTGTGCAGATCTAGCCAATTAGAGAGAGTGGTACAGAGTGGCGCAAGGACGCTTCCGGCCAACAAAGGTATTAAATACGGGCATTCAGCCACGGTTATCAAATTGTGCCTCGAACTCTCTCTTGGCTTTGAGATACTGCCGTGAGCGTGACCGGACGGTGTGGACACCCCTTTGTTGAAGTTTCCTCACAGATGCCGACAAAGAGAATGGTTTCATAGCGCTTGCCACTTAAACGCCCTCGTGACGATATACCTCTCCAAACAACTTCTGAATAGTCGATTTGGTCCGATTGTTGACTAAAGCACGAAGCAGGACGTGATCGCAGGCAATGCATCCACCTGTGGACGCAGCAATTGGACGCAATCATGCTCAACTTCAATATAGTAATGGAATTCTGGACTGGGGACTCAAGAAGAGTGCGAAGCCCGAATCCTTTTCCAAAATACCATTGCGTGGCAGATCGAAGGCTGTCATGGAACGCAGTGTCGGAGATAAGATAGTCATGAACGGACTGACTTGCCACAGCACAACATCCCGTTGAGGGTGGCAGGACGCTGCAGAGAGAAGATTATTATTTCCCCTCCACTTTGTCCGTGGATATTATGTAAAAGTCAGGGAAAGAAGGCTCTGAGCGAAGGAATTTTGGCTGAGCCGATAAAGGATCGGTGGTGCATAAGGGTCACAGACGCGCAAGGCTGAAACATGCTAGAGTCTTCAGCCTTGCGGACGCTACTAGGATTTACCTGGTCTCTGGTGCGGATGAAACCGCAGAAGGATCAATATGGATTTTCCCAAAGTTTAGTTGCTTTGCATGATCTTACACACATGCGGGATCTATCGACGGCAGGACCCTCACGTTCCCCACAAATTCCTCGCAAACAGCCCACGGTGAAACATAGCGACGACAGTACGTTTCGATTGCGGCCTCGAAATCGCGACCGCTGTCTCCTGACTTCCTGACTTCCTGACAAGGCAGCTTCGATGAAGCATTTCATCCAAAATTGGAAGTCCGAGGCTGACACTCGAATTGGAACGAGCATTGCAAGTGCCGAGAACTGCAGCGCATCCGCTAATGGATTCCCACGCTGCTCGGAGGATTATAGTTGCCAAGTGAGGCTCTCTTGCTGAACAGACCGAATCGAGGTCAGGCTGAGGCGTTTCTGTAAGGCTGAGGCTGGACTCCTGAGGGTGGTGGCTACGGACAGGGGACACTATGATGTGTAGTTCTCTCCCCGCATTCGGCAGAGGATGGCTAAGGCGCGGCATGCCCTCTCGTTAAGTCTTGCCTTGCTATTGACTTGGTCCAGAATCCTGTGCGGTCGAACCTCCGCCATCTGAGACTGTCTGTATCTTCCTGTACTCCTTCTCCAATTCCTGCTGCATCTCGAAGTCTGCTTGCCGCTCCCTCTTTACCCGCTGCTGCTCGTAATCTCGGACGACGCCAGCATGCATGGCCTGCAACTGTCGGTGATGGGAACATGTATCCGGCGAAGGGGCTACTTACAGCCTTCTCCACGCGCTGCGCACGGTGAACAAATATGACAATGCCAATTGCACCAAGTGAGGTCGCTGCGAGTGTAATCTTGGAAGCGCGTGACATGTCGACGAAGGGCGGAAGGTGGTGGTCGTTTGCGAGGGAAGGAGCCATAGAAGCCGGGAAAAGTTTCGACAGGAAGGAGCTTGGGCCAAATGCCAAGGCCATGTCGCTCTGTGCTTCTTCTGGAGCAGCCCGCAGCCTCGACTCTACGATAACGGACTGCCCCAGCACTCAACCTCTAGTCCCTCCAACATGGTGAGCATCGTGTATCTTAGGAGCGTATCGGAAGGCTAACATGCTCCAGTCGGCCCAAAACTCTGCAGGAATCCAAACTCTCCTCGACGTAAGGCACACAGCCCACTTCGCCAGGATTGGAGCTCACTCTGCTGCCTAGGCCGAACGAGAAGCCCAGAAGATTGTCCAGAAGTGTATGTACTAGCCCCCACCCCCCAGGTGATGTGTGGACTTTGGTTAACCCCAGAATCAGCAAGAGAATGTAATTCATCTACACCCGACCCCTAGCTGTGCCTCTAACTCTCCTCAGACCGCACAAAGCGAGTAAAGGACGCTAGAAACGAGGCTCAGAAGGAAATCGACGACTACAAGAAAGAAAAGGAAGAGGAGTTCAAGAAGTTCGAGAAGGAGGTCTGTTGTTCACGGCTTTTCGACACCTGGTGGAACCGTGACTGACGATCCCACAGCATAGTTCAGGCAACAAGAAAGCCGAGGAAGATGCAAACAAGGAGGCTGAAGCCAAGGTCAAAGAGATCGAGGCCATAGGGAAGAAGTCCGGGAGCAAAGTCGTCGAACAGCTCCTTGCAGCCGTCACAAACATCAAGCCAGAGCCTCCTAGGTGAGCTTCATGGCGCATTTGTTTCCTCGAAGAACCCAGGAGGCTGCGTATCTTGGGAGTTGCCAACTTCAATCCAAGCATGTACAATACAGGCCTGCATCCGCCGGAGGGTTCACATATTTAAGAGGGCCTTGTGCAAGCTCATACAGTTCTCGAATGTGGCCCACCTATCATCAATGGGCTACGGTTGGCTAAATGAATGCTATCTGAATTCTTTCCCAAGTTTCCTACGCTTGAGTTGGTTTAAATTTTCGACTTATAGATGCCAGTCATAATCCACAGGATTTACTAATCTTCGTGACAATTGCCTTTTGGCTCTAAGACTAGCGGTACAGGTATGATTTCATCTAGTGAAGAATTACGCAAATTTGCGTACGAGCCTGTGGATGCTTGTTTAAGCGGTATGGTGATCCACATCTTGATAATCCCTGCCCAGACACTTACGTCACCGACGCGATCGCGAAAGTCCTAACCGAACAGCTTAAACTTCGAGACTACATTTCTCAACATGCCTTTGCAAACGTATCAAATGATACGTCTTGTCCTTCGAGAGAGGTCTCGCTCATTTCCACAGTCTTCACTATCTGTTCATAACTTCAGCACGACCTCACTCGTCCGCAATGATCCTCGCCAACAGAATACTGGACGCGTCATTAAGGACAAATTTTCGGTGATACGGAACCACTATCGTGAGTTTAAGCCATCTAATCGATCGTGCATGTATTAAAGAGCACTGAGAAACTCCGAAACACTCCATTGTCCTTGCACATGGCCTTCTGGGCTTTGATGAGCTACGTCTAGCTGGGTCTGTGATGCCCGGCATCAAATACTGGCGCGGGATAACTGAGGCTCTATCCCACAAAGGAATAGAAGTATTCACGGCTGCTGTGCCGCCTTCGGGGTCGATAGAGGCTAGGGCGGAGAAGCTTGCGGAGAACATCGGCCGGCAAGTCAAGGGCAAGGATGTGAACATTATTGCGTAAGTATAACGTCTTGCTTTGAGTTGCCTAGATTGCTTCATTTTTACGTACTCTGACTTTCCTCCATCCCTTGATTGCAAAACTTTTGTTTCGTTGTATTCTAATTGATTTTGGTCGAGTTCTACTGACCTCCAATAGCCATAGTATGGTATGACGGACGTGACCTTCGATGCCACCTACTGATTTTGATGTAGGGGTAAATCTAGCCTTCCTCCAATCCACTGGCAGTGCTGAAATTCTTCAGAGGGCTTGATTCACGCTACATGCTCAGCCGGCTTCGACCTACAGACTTCAATGTGCTATCGCTCACGACCATTGCCACTCCCCACCGAGGTTCTGCATTTGCAGACTATATGTTCGAGTCCATTAGCCGTACGTTCAGTTCTTTGTCCAATCTAGACTCTGCTAATGTACCGTGCAAGCTCGCCAAATCAAAAGGATATACAACGTTCTAGGGTACTTCGGATTCGAGACGGAAGCTTTCTCCCAGTTGACTCGTCAGTACATGCAGGAGACATTCAATCCGAAGACACCAGACGTAGAGGGGATCAGGTAGATTTGTCCAGCGACTCAACCTTCAGTTGTGCTGCTTACACTAGTAAAGGTACTACTCTTACGGCGCCTCTCTTGAACCCTCATCCTGGTCTGTATTCGGGATTTCCCACAACATCATCAAACGTATGGAAGGCGGTCTAAATGATGGAATGGTCAGGTACTGTCGAGCCCTAATGATGCCCTTTCAAATGCTAAATTCTTCTAGCGTATCTTCAAGCCAATGGGGCCAATACCAAGGTACCTTAATCGGTGTCAGCCATCTAGACCTCATCAATTGGACGAATAGGCTGAAGTGGTTCTTTTGGGAACTTACAGGAAGTAAAAGGAAGTGAGTCGGCCGATCCAATTTTTCACATGCCAAAATTGACCAAAGGCGCAGTTTCAATGCAATCGCCTTCTACTTGGACATAGCAGGTAGGCTTCGCTGCGCCTTGTATTGTTGCATTATAGAAGCTGACATATTCTGACATCAAAGACATGCTGGCCAAGGAAGGACTTTAAGTAATTTCGCCGATTCTGCGGCCCCGAATTGAAGGACCTGGGGATTACTGACTTCAGCCCCTGAAACGCAAACCGGAGGACCGCGTCATGTTTGCGAAATGAAGACCGGCACAGCGAGCACACCTGCGTCACAAGAGGCGTGCGAATTCGCCTCGCTATAAGCGGCTAGAAGCAAGGGTTTGTTCCTGTTCATTCGAAATGAGGATGCCACGACGGAGCCCCTGTATGGCTGTGGCTGTGGCTGTGTGCAGCTTGGACCATTTCGGGCGAATGGCGCCTTTAAGCGGCTAGTTGTTGCAATATGTAAAAATCGAGATCTTAGATAGTACTACTCACAATAATGAGGACAAAGCATGTGTAGAATATTCTTGAATATGAAAGAGAGCTTGTTCCGAAAATCCGGAGCAGAAGCTTGGCCTGTGACGTGAGTCGTTTGTGAAGAGTTACTGCCCCGCCGCACACCGAAGAATCTCCCGTTCACTTCCAAGCCTGTTTGCATCACACTTCTTTTCTCAGCCCTTGGGAATCTAACGACCACGCGTCTCCGGGCTGTGCCAAACAGAATAGTCGTCCCCCTAAACAAACAGCCCGGCGAATAATCGCAAGAGCTCCAAGAACAAGGTAATAAATGAGTTGAGATGTCGCCCACCTTGCGCATCAGGCAAAACCTCAACTTCACGTAGCAACCATCAACAGCAGCAGCGATAGATAGCGATGCTCGTTTCAATAAGTCTAGAACACCCGCACTCCGCCTATACCAACCTGGATGTTGTGCAGGGGAAGATCTATCTGAGAGTCCCGAATCCGAGCAATGTCTCGAACATCGTGGTCAAGTTAGAGGGCGAGAGCAGGACGAGGTTACTGGCGGCTGTGAGACCGGATAGGCCCGACCGACAGAAGCCAGTGCTTGAGGTCCATAAGGTATGGCGCGTCCAGTGCAACCGCAATCTATGGAGGTTCTGATAGGCATTGTAGATCTTGTACAAAACTCAGGTCGTGTGGCCTGCGAACCAGCTTCCAGAAGAAGCAGTCGCGAACCCGAAGGCGACATATACGCTGAACGCCGGCCAATTCGAATATCCCTTCCAGTTCAAGGTCAGCTCCAACGAACAGTCGAAGGGGTGATGTTTCCTGACTTCATCTAGATTCCATTGAACAACGCTTGCCAGCCCGTGAACAGCCTCGCTACTAATGTCAACTTCAGCAACATGGCACTCGAGGTTGCCCGGACCCCAACCCATCACGTTAAGCAGACCCTTCCTCCTTCTCTCAGCGGTTTCCCCGGCGAGGCGGAAATAAGATACTATGTGAAGGTCACAGTGAATCGACCGTCGTTGTTTAAAGAGAATCCAAGAGCGGTAAGTTCAACCCAGGGCTCTAAGTGGTGCACATAAGCTAATCGGAGCTAGTTGGCCAACCTTACATTTCTTCCCATTGAGCCTCCAAGACCGACACAGACTGATGGGGAGGCATACGCTAGGAGGCAGCACCAGTTCTTGGAGAACCCGCCTAGCGTTGCAGCGGGCAAAAAGAAGGGCTTCTTTGATAGAAAGGATTCCTCCTCCTCCAGCAGCATACCTTCAACTCCCTCTTCAAGCGGCCCGCCTCCGCGATTCATAGTTGATGCGCGTCTGCCGAATCCCGCAATCCTCACATGTAACAAGGATCTCCCGCTGAGGGTCCTCCTCAAGAATATGAGCCCGCGGATTAAGAATGTATACCTACAAATGTTGCAGATCGAATTAATCGGGTACACCAAAGTCACCGCACACGGAGTTGAACGCACTGAGTCAAACAGCTGGATAGTGGCCAGCTTCAGCAATATGAACATCCCGCTGGGCAATCCCATGGATCCGGTGGGAACCGAGGTGCCAATCAACCCAGAATACTGGTCTGGCAAGCCCCTTCCAAATACGATTTGTCCAACCTTCCAGACCTGTAACCTCCAGCGATACTACGAGCTTGAGGTGCGCGTCGGTCTTGGGTACGGATCCTACAAACACGGAGAAGATCAACTAGTCGTCTTGCCCCTCAGACTGCCAGTCAAAGTATACTCTGGAATCGCCCCGCCGCCCGCTCTCCTTGAGGCCACCTTAACCGGAGAGGCTGGCAAGCTTAAGCCGTCAGCTAGCGCAACGCTTAGTCCCCCTCAACAAGATCAACCACCACACACGCCCATCGATCCACCAGGATTCTCTGGCGCCAACGCGTTCCCGCCTGCGCAAGGCGTGCCTATGGCCGGTGGATCAGCGCAGCCCGTCTATGATGATGCACCACCGAGCTATGAAGATGCAATAGGCCAGGACCTTCCGCCGATCAATGGGTATCGGGGTAACTACCAGCCACCGCCTGTACCAGAAGGGGCGCCCAGGTTTTCGGATGAGAAGAGGAGATGAGGGTCTCATAAACGTGTAATCAAGAATGTAGCTCTGTCATCTAAAGGTGACTGGCGCTTGATTCGCAAAGGACACTCCTTGCAGCCAGGAGCATTGGGCATTGGGTAGAACTGGCTTCAACGAACCCAACAGGCGCTTCCAAAGGAGGGGAGCTGCATCAGTTTGACATACAGACTTTCATTTCTTCCAATCAGCCCTTACCCTTAATTACGTTTCGAAGACGACATGAGAAGCGCGTGGGATCCACAGGAAAATGGGAAAGTTGAAACACTTCAACTCCCACCGCTTCATGTTTTAAGAAAGCGGAGGTAGCCATCCAATCACGATAATATTTTTGATCACACCTTGCCTATTCGTCGGGTTGCGCCGTAAGGCACGTCGAGGTCTGCGAGTGAAAATGCCTCAACTGCATATTCCAAGACTTTGCGATGTGAAGGGAGCTGGTATAGTTTTCCGGTCAGCAACGTCGCGGATCGGAAGCGTTGAGGTATGCAAGCGCGTTGCGGTTCGCGAGACGTAGGTAAGGCGCGTTCCTTTGGGTGCGCCGTGTCCTGAATTTTGTTGATTGGTTCATAACTTCCTTTCTCTGCAATATTTCCTCAAACTAGATTTACTTGCAGAGTTTTCAAGGCGATGCTTAAACTGGAGTACACGTTGTAGCCACGTTAGGAGTTCACGATAATGTTTTGGTGTTTTAACTCGATCAGCAGCTTGAAACGCGCCCAATCTGTGTCAACTTATCGATGACCGGGGCTAGTTATCGATAACTACTGAGCTTGTTTCAAGCTCCATGGTCCTCTTTCCCAAACAAGACGCGAACGCCGCAGATATGGACATGTTTGTTTGTATCCCCTCGAATCGTGTTTCGTCAGTTGCACCTCCAGCCGCGTCTGTGGCCTCCAGCACGCGACGGGCATACTGGATTCGACGAGAGTCGTGTGGCTGGGAAGCGGGGATGGTCGGTGAGAGGAGCCAAGCACTGCAGTTTCCACCCTCCCGCATAGACTACTGCACGAGAGACTGGCCGTCTTCAGGCTTTACATTCACCCGATAGGCTGCCCGCTGGGAAACGTTTCAAACCCTGAATCAGGCTCCAGCCGCCGCCCAGAAACAAACCACTCATCACGTCGAGAACTTAAAGACACGACCGCGCACCGCGATATGGTCGCGATTCTTGTTCAATTATCTGCCCAAATCCAGCCGTAGAAAAGACGCACAGCTGAGCGAGCCCCAGAGACTCTGAGTCTTTGACTCACACTTGCATCTCACGTGTAAACGATCCCCACACCCGCACGCTGGTGGTAAATAGGACCCAAAGGTAGGCCAGTCGCGATGCCAGATGCTCCTGAGGTTTCCGTCTTTTTATTCTTGCGATCGAGATTGAAAGTTCTTCTACTACGAATTATATGACCACCATTACGTATGTATGCGCAACGTCCATCGCCGCCGTCGCTCAAGCGATCGGTATCTGGCGAGAGCCAGAGCAGTTATGCGAGCCAGACCACGACTGTCAGCCGCTCGAGCTCTAAGCTGCTGTTTGGGGAGATTCCGCTGACACCTGCGACTACTGTGGATGGGAGATGTGAGATGCGCAATCCCCGACGAACGACCGCAATACTGATACCATACAGCGACAAGATCCAATAGCTCAATATGCAACCTGGTTCTGTCGACGAGCTCCGCTTTCTTGCGCTTCTGGCTGAACGATACCTGTCGCGAGAATCTACTTGCGCACGTTGAGCAGGAGGACCTGCCTAACTTTCGTCTGGTCTGCCACGACTTCTCCACCCGTGCTGCACCGTATCTCTTTGAGTACCTTACGGTTACATTCAAGCCTTCGACTTTTACCAAGCCGGCGCGCATCGAAGCTCTCTCCAGGGTAGGCCGTCACGTGAAGACTTGTACCTTCCACATGCCCCATGGGCCTGAGACATTCCTCTCACCCATCATTGATCCCGAGACTGGGGAGGAGAAGCCGTTCTTGTACGAACCCCAGGTCCAAGTCCCGCCAGCTGTGAGGGGAGAGGGCAAGCAACCTAAATATGGTACGTGGGAGATGACAGACCTTCTCATCAAACAGTATCCACCTCTTTTCCATGCAGCAACAAACGTCCCAGCTTTCATTACGGCCTTCTCAGAACTTGTCAACCTCCAACACCTCAAAATATCCTGTCCTGGCTTCAATACTGCGCCCCGGCACCGGCGTAGCGCTGTAGACTATGCGCTCATTTCCCTTCGTATCGCGGTCGAGCGTGCGCCCTTGTTCAGCCTTCACACCCTCTCACTTCTTCCAATCCACCCAGGTGGACTTCTCTACTTACATCCCATGCTTGGTTTTGGCAGCACACCCACTTCCGCCAAGCGCTGGACCCAAATCCGTCGTCTGGCCATCTGTATGGAAAGCATTCCGCTCTCCTGCTCTTCCACCCGCGCACGCATGCAGTCTCTAGAACACTTGCGCATCCTCCACGCCTACCTCCGGACCCTTTCGAAAAGCCTCACGCGCCTCTTCTTCAGATGGAAAGGCGAACGCGGCCCCTCGCCCCTTTCCTTGGACCGCGAACCCTGTATGTTGCCCATTGAAGAAGAGTGCATGCATCCAAGTATGCGCGGCCACGTCCGTGGTCCCCGACCCCTCAGGTTTTCCCGCCTTCGGCATATGGAGCTTGAGAACGCTGTCATGGATTCCACGCAAATCGCGGATTTCATCCACAAGCATCGTCGCACGCTCGTTGAATTCAACTTCGAGGACGTGAAGCTCAGACAAGGGAACTGGGATGATGCGCTCGAGCCTCTAACCCATATCGCCGGCAGCGATAAGTGGAAGGAGAAACAGGAAGAGGTTATGGATGTCCCGATTATTCTTTCCCCTGTGGACATCGAGCCTAGAGTTATGGGTCCGTTGCTTGCCGAAGAGCATGAGCAGGAAGAGGAGGCCAAGGGACGCAGCGGGCTGACGCTTTCGAGGTGGTTGTCGAAACCGAAGTTGCCGCAGGTGAAGAGGAATGCGAAGGAAGGGTTTTGGAGTGGTGGTGAGCATATGAAGAGGTTCTTGAGGGGATCGATCTTTCCTTTCCATAAGTAAAGTGTGGGGCTGGAGCAAAAGATCAACCCTCTGCTCCGGCTTCACATAAAGAGAGGGGGTGTTTTTGGTGCTTTGCATGGCTGGTGTCGGGTGTTGTTCGGAGTACTACTGTATCTTGTCTGTCAACTGGAAACCTGGTTCTAAGGTTTGAATGGGATGGAAACGACGGGAACGCATCGCGAAGCGGGCATTGGAGTTGGAGTTCTCCAGGAGCGTTGGGTCGTCGGCAGGCATGTACTAATCTCTGTCGGCGCTTTTGTCAATTCCCTGACTCGGGTTCGGTCAGGTGGAGTAAGCATATCGGTGGCCATGGTTCGAGATTGGAGTATTGGACATGTGGGATGGGTGGATGGCGCAAGTGCCGGCTTCCTCTGGCAATGTTATCAGAGTCGAGGCCATGGTACTAGTATCTGGGTTGGGTCTCGGTTTTCCTTTTCTCTGTCGTCTGATTTGCCCGCCTTATGTTTATGCTTCACGGCCGAAACGACGATGATTGCCATGTTGGATACAGCGAAGATTTTTGTATATACGCTCCTTTAACGATGATCCTTTACGATCTTTATGTTAACTCTAAATGTAATTTCCTGCTTCCATTAACTCAGCCATATCACTTCAACATGCAAACTCTCTCAAAGCCCACCGCGTCCCCAACTGACCATCCATGCGATTGGCCGTCTTCCTCTAAGTAGCACCAGTCACGAAGTTTGTATGCGGTTAGCTCGGTGAATATGAGGGAGCACGTGCACCAGACATCACTGCCGAGGCTTCTATTAGCTGGCTTGGCAATGCCTCGCATTCACATGAAATCCGGGGAACGCAAAAGGTCCGACAGACATCATCAATCACAAGCAAGCTTCAAATATCCCCCGTGGCCCAGTTCTCCGTTTCTCCTTCTTCTCAGATATTCATCGCCTCTTCAAACTGTTAGATTCCCCTTCAATCAACCCAACACAAACATTCAAGTTCGAGAAGTTCAATCAGCACATTTAAGGACATAGCCACAATGTCTCTCAAATCAGGTCAGTTACTTTCGCACATACCATCGGTGGCCCTCCGCACATTCGGCCCTTCAAGACCCGTCGGTGCAGAAGTCCCTTTGGCCGTCTCTGTCGGACGTCGATTACGACAGTCCTCGGACATGCACCATGTCTGAGTCGACCCGACCTGTCAGCATATGACGACGCAACAACTACGGACCGCAGCAGCTCCATTCTCCCAAGCCTCCTATTCTATCATCCCCATGGCTTAGCCTCCAAAGCTGTCTTAGGATTTACGAATTGCTTCCGCCATGCTAACCCACCTTTCCCAGCCAACTTCCCCTCCTCAGCCGCCTTCGACGCCATCGCCGCCTCGCTCTCCACCTCCGAGTCAGACCGTAGAGACGCGATAAAAAAAGGCGGCGCAATTTTTGCGTTTCAACTCAAAAACGGCGAAAAGGTCGAGTCGTGGTACATTGACCTCAAAGAAACCGGGACCGTGGGCAAGGGCACTGCGCCCGAGGGAAAGAAGGCGAATGTTACGTTGGTGTTGAGTGAGAAGGATTTCCAGCAGCTAATTGCAGGCAAGGCGAATGCGCAGAAGCTGTTTATGAGTGGGAAGTTGAAGGTGAAAGGCGACGTTATGAAGGCGACGAGGGCAGAGCCGATTTTAAAAAAGGCGCAGACAGGGGCGAAGCTGTAGTTTGGGGGGAGGGAGTGTATGATACGTATGGATGGTAGTGCTGTCGGAGGTGGATGGACCGCTGGTTCTAGGTGAGGGGGTCTTACAATTTAAATACCTGAATGTGGCCTGTTTTTACATATCTGTGCACATATGTGATAACCTTCCTACTTGGTAATTACACAAATATAGTCGTCTTCGGCTCTCAACTCCTGCGTTGTGTGCCTTGACGTCATAGATAATATTTCTTTACTAGACCATTGCCATGGTTGTCTTATTGCCTTTCTAGACAAAAAACTAACTGATTTAGACAATACAATTCCTTCAATGATGCTCCTCAACTATCGGCAATAATGTATATGTGTTGTATAGGAGGCAGCTAGCAACCAGCTCATACCTCTTAACGAAAATTTCGGACCGCCGAGTAACAGGTAAACACGCACGCCGATATGACTATACAAAATGATATTTAATATAGTAAGTTTACTTGGTTAATACCTTTTCTTCAATACGTGGCTAGTCTCTACATGCCCCTACACGCGGAAAAGAAGCTAGCTTTTCCCTTGAATTCAGTTCCAACTCTTTGCCGCGTTCGTAAGTAAAAGTCTTGGTTTTTGCCATTAGGGGTGAGTGGGTGACGTTCAGAACCAGAAGGCATGATTCAAAGTGCCATATCTATGAAATGTAGGGATTTTCACGGCTCCCTGTCGCGGCAGAATGGTTCTTTGTATACCAGTCAGCGTGTCCGGATAGCTCTCCCCAAGCTCCTTCTTTCTCGCCTCCAATACCTGCATAGATAGCTGCTCAGCCTCTTTCCATCGCCCCTAATTCCAGTACGTCGACGCTAGGTTTCCCATGCTGGTCAGCGTGTCTAGATGGCTCTCCCCAAGCTCCTTCTTTCTCGTCTCCATCACCTGCATGAATAGCTGCTCACCCTCGCTCCACTGCCCATCGCTCAGCAGACACAACCCCACTTTCTCAAGTAGCCCAAGTCTATCTCCACTGCTTCTTGGAAGCACTCCTGACTGAAAGAGATATTGCGCGTGGGGTAAGTACGTCCTCCAAGTCTTTCTATTACTGTGATCGTTGGTCGGGGAAACCTCTTCTAGTTGTCCTACTACCCGTGCCGATACCGCCGCAAGCTGGCCACTTCCTCGTAGCTTGTTTCGGGTAGCAAGGTGGACCAGCTGATGCAGGTCGAGCTCCCCATCCGCCCGCCTTGTCACGAAACCATACCCGGTAAGAGTTCCGATGGAATCCACCATCTCCTTCCGAAACTTTGCCAGAGGAAGTAGCGACTGTGGTACATCCTTTGGGTCTACACACGATATAAATGACAAGTACTCGGCCGCGAGGGGTCGTGCCGCCGGATGTGCTCAAATGAGACCAGCCATGTAGTTGCAACCGGATTCTTGACCTCCTTATATCTCCCTTCGTCCTCAAAGTCGTCGCTGAGGAGATCCACAACACTCTACTCTTGCTCTGCTAAGAATGACAGATAGTCTGATAACTAGGTTCCGTTCTTATTGATGTATGCGGCTGCCTGCAGGATGGCGAAGGGAAGGAACGTAAGTTGTTCCAGTAACTTGAGCGCGTCCTGGCGATAGTTGAGGAGATTCTGGTTGATCAAGGATTCACTGAGCAGCTGCATTGCCGCCTTGTCGTCCATCTCCGAAATCTCAATCACGTTTGACTGTGCGAATGTGACAGCGATCTTCCGATTCCGTGTGGTGAAAATGATACACCCTTGATGGCTCCTCGGTAAGCAGTCCATCAAGCTACAGGAGTTCTCACTTCTAGGTAGCCATAGGTCCATATCGTCAGCATTGTCGAATATCACCAGCCAACGGCCCGAGCCCCCCTTGCTCAAGTAATGCTGTACGAGCTGCTCTACATCTGCCTGCGCGTTCTGTAAATGCTAAGCTGCCAAGCTGCCATGTGACGTCGAGATATGCTTGGTACAGGCGGTCGGGGTTCGTGGCCAACAGCCAGAAAATCGAGCATTCTGAGTACCTTTCTCTCGTTCGGTAGGCTAGCTCGAGTGCAACCTGGGTCTTGCCGACGCCTCCTAGTCCGGCGATTGCAAGCTTCTGTGGTTGGTCTTTCGTAAAAAGAACGCTCTCGAGACGATTTAGATGCGAGACCCGACCAACGAACCGCGGGTTCCTCATGAATAGAACGTGCCATCACGCCTCGTGAGGGGCTGGACAACAATCAGCAAGAACAACTCAAAGGGACATGTACTGTACTGTTACGAAGCCCTCTGATAGATATGCTATACTCCTGTATAGAATAAGCCCTAAGCTAAGACCGTAATCCATTACCGTACATTTACTATATCTGCGAAATTTATGCCTGCTTTCCCTAAACCATGTCAGCCTGTGAATAGCGATTAGTTTGTTTGGCGAAGTATTCGATGTACCCACTTTGCTTCTGTTTCAGGTTCTGAGTACAGTCACGCACACGGAACTTCTGAGTCTAATGCCTGAGGTATTCGTCCGTTGCTGCTTCTATTCTGCCTTGCTCCTTGTACTCAGCCAACCCTACTTCTTGAAGTCCCTGCTCAACATTAAAACGGAAATAACATTTTTTGTCAAAATGTTTTGCCCATCGAGCTACGAACTTCCTTTCTACATCCGTCTCAGTCGCGATCCGAACTAGCGTTTTCGAGAGGAACTTGAGCATGTTATCCTCAATCACCTTTTTGCCAGGATTCCCTGTCCCAATCGAGACAAAGCATTTAACTAAAGGCTTTAGATCCCCCGTCTCAGGGCATCAGATGCTTGCAGCCTCTCCTTCAACCTCATCAACAGGATTGTTTGCACTAAGCGCACCATCCACGAACTACCGTGCTTCGATAGAAACAGGGTCAAAGAAGCCGGTCGCTGCGGACGTCGCAAGGGCTGCCTCGCAGGTCGTAGTAGGGATATTGCGCTCGTCAGGTAGGGTGTAGCTCCTCAAGCGCGTGACGCCGGTGATTTCCTTCGCAACGGAGCAGACGAAGCTGGCGGTATGTCAGCAGGAGGCAGGCTGTCTACGCGGTAGGCATACGTTCGACACCCAGAGTTCTTCCCATCATTAAATGCGTCTGTCACTGGGGCCCCTTTGCTGCCTGCTACCTCTTAAATCGCCATTTTTAGTTTCTTTGAGTCGAACTGGCCTTCATTTGGCCCCTCCAACCCAGAGGAACCCAGTGTGGTTTTTCCTCGAACACGACTTTCATCAGCTTGTTGTATGCTGAAATGCACTCATCTATGTCCATCTGAAGCTGGCCAAGCATAATAGCGATAAGCCTGCTGCTATTAGATGGTGTGAGTGTGGCATTGGTTTGATACGTACCATCCTGTGCCAGTGCCTCCGATAAGGTCAAAGACTTCGTATGGTTTCATACGAGCGAGGCTGCTAGCTCTACGTGTCTGATTTAGTCGGTCCATAAGGCCCTTTAGAATGTACAGCGTTGAGAGACCGCGAACTCCGCCGCCATCAATAGACAATAAGCAGAGACCAGTTGTGAAGACTGGGTCTGACTCTCCGCCCTGCTCGGTAGCCAGAGTGTATGTTAGCGCTCGCTCCATCGTTGCGTGGGCTATCCCGATGGACTATGGGCTCGGAGGATGAAGAGAGATGGAGCTCTGGAGAAAAGGCTAGGCGGCATGTTGCAGCTCTTCTCAGCTAACATCCAGCGTCGAGGAAGTGCACAGGGCAGCGCACGGGACGCATCATTGGCCATGTTTATTTCAGCTATATCATTCTGGAAACAATTAGAGAAGAGATCTCTTTTTACCTGCAAATTTAACATTTGCGCTGCGTATGGGAGTGTTTTTGAGCCGTCGTAGACAAGCACGGCTACAGCTGCAGTGGGGTACGCTCGCACCAGACCGGCGCTTCGCTTCATGCAAGGGTAGGATCTTGTGAATCGGCCAGTAAAAGCGGAGTCCGGATTGATAAAGCTCGTTAAAGACGAATATTGATCTGCCACGGGTTTTCTTGCACCTACTTGCACTAGCCTCTTGTTCGTGCAACGAACCCAAAAAAGCGCCACACCCTGGCACTACAGCAGTGCGGCAACCCAAACTCTTGAGACTCAACTGGTCAACGCACGCCTGAGGATTCGTAGCCTCTCAATGCGCAATATCCTGCTAGGAGGCGACTTAATGTCCAACGCTACCAAGCCGGCCTTCGCTGATATCTTTTATGTAAGACAATAATTAAGCTAAGGGATCATTACATTCAAAGTATTTGCCTTGTTTCTATTTATCCCTATTAAGATCCTAAAAGGTAACAGTTAAGTATCAACTATATAGCTCTGCAAAGGACGGGGCAGGACTAGAGATGATGATTAGTCCGAGTGCACCTGTCATGGTATGTTTTTTGCTACGCAGTGCCTCCTTCTACTCCCTCTACTCCCTCTAGATTAGCATGTCAAAACACATACTGGACTGTCAATATTGCTTGCTAGAATTCGCTTGCCCTAAGAGGAAAGGACGGTAAAAACTTAATACCTATTTCTAACCACCTAATCCTAGCATAAGGAACAATTCTCTAATTTCTCGAGAGCCTACTTACATCTCATTGTAGTATGTGCGCCCGTTTGTGTCTATGATTGCCTTCTATCGTTTACAGGATCTCAGCCTGCTGGGTCTTCAAGCTACACACGTGAAGACGCGCTAAATTCGCTTCCTAGGTTCGGCCATTATGTTTCATTATGTTTCAGTTTACACTCAAATGTTTGATTGACAGTTATCATTATCAGCCGCTGATTATTGGTAGTACAGTATTTGAAGACACTAAAAGAAAAGTGTGCTTAATAAGTAGTTGAATAGTTTTGCAACCTGATGGACGCTTTACTCCGGTCCGGCGTGTCCTGGCGCGTCATTTTACTGCATCTGGCCGCGTGCATCCTTAGCTTGAAGCCCCAACATCCTTAAGTAACAATCATCTTCTCGTCTGTCATTCCACGGCAGCCATCATCACCCTTCCCATTTGTCGATAGGAATATGAAGAACGATCTTCATCAGGCAGTCGTCGGTTGGGAGGATAGAGAGAAGTTGGATGGGATTACGCATGGTGAGAATAGATTTTTGAGTTACGCGTGGGTTAATTGGGTTTGGGGTGCGAGAGGGAATAGAATGCGGAAGTATGTGTTTCTGCTTAGTGGGGGTTTTTTTTGGGGGGGGGGGGTGAATTGCAATAGAATAGTATAACATACTTATAGGTTTGCTGTCTCGATCGTATTCACCGTAAGTGCGTATTGAAGTACAAAATTGTCAGCCTTAGGGAGCTTGATATGAGCAGTGTCGACATTTGATTCTGCTATTTGTCTACTCATGGATTTCAACGGGAAGCACTATTTCTGGCATGAATAAGACATGTTTGAATACTGCCGTATAAATCGCAATGCGTCCAATGAATATTTCCCAAAACCCAATACAGAAGTATATATACTTGCAGCTATTTGTTTCCAAACATGACATGACAATCTCAGAGGTTAGATTTGAGATTTCCCAAATTGACAGAAGGCAGTTTCAATACACGAATCGCGTTTCCACCCATGAAATCCTGCACAACCTTGCTTTTAAATCCGTCTTTAGTGCCCACTAGATACTCGTTGACATTGTCAACACACGTCTTCCATCCCAGCTGTGGGAAATTGGTTCCGAACATGACCTTTTCCCGTCCAGTCGTATTAGCAAATCTGATCAATTCCGATGCATAGTATTTTGGCGACCATGCGCTTGTGTCAATATACACATTTTGATGCTTCCATGCTACTGCCACAGTCTCCGCCACCCAAGGATACCCCATATGCCCCATGATGATCCTGAGGTCGGGGAATTTGAGTGCGATTGCATCGATGTATGGGATCGGTCGACCAACCTCGCTTGGACACAACGGTCCCGTATGGCCAACTTGCGTGAGGAAAGGAATGTCAAGCTCGATGCATTTTACGAAAAGAGGCCAGTAATGTGCGTCGGTTGGGGGAAGGTTCCACAACCAAGGAACGACTCTCAAACCCACGAAGCCTTCGACCTTCACGTAGTGCTCTAGCTCCTTGACCGCGCTCACAGGGTCATGTAGATCCACAGCAGCTAGACCGAAGATTCGATCTGGATAGGCCCGAGTATATTCTGTGACCTCCGCATTTGAGAAGATTGTTTCCCCAGCCCGGCTCCAGGCCGACATGCAGATGTGCGAGACACCCGCTTCGTCCATCAGGGTAATCACATCCTTGGGTGAACGCTTCTGATTAGTGGTTCCAGGGTCTGAATGACTTTGTGCAAGAAGCCGCGCAACTTCTGGGATTGCTGCACCTAACTATGCATGTGTTAGTTTGGGTGCGCGTCGGATATAGCCGTGTGCTACTTGCACCAGGAGGATTTGCCCAGACGTCAACGATAGGGTACTGAAACTTCTTCGCTACCATTGTTCTGGTGAATGGATCGGAAGGGAAGGACTGAAAGAAAGCTGCTGACAGCCCACGGTGATGACACTTTTATAGGCCATGACATGTTATATGGTAGTTGAGCCGAGGTGCCTTTTGGACGATCGGAATTCGTATTTTGTTGGCCGAATGCGGGGAGGCGAAGTTAACATGTCATACAGCACAAGGCAGTTTGACGATCTCTCCTACCGTTCTCTTTACATTTTATTCTTTGGGAACCCGACTGAACGCTTTGTAGACATCCTTTAAACTAGGTAGCTCATGATAAGCGTGCAATACTTTTGATATTCCCAACCACTTTGCTAAATGCAGCTTCTAATGTCCCATCTTCGAGTTGAGGAAGTCTGTCTAATAAGGGTATATAGTGCGAAGGTCAGAGTGGTTTCCTCCTTTACGAGTGCCGTACGTTCGATGCGATCTCGGTCCGCTGCTTTGAACATGCTTGTTGTCACTATTCGTCCTCATGGCGGTCCCAGGAATGCAATACCATACATCTTTCGCCTCAACAAAGCCTTATCCGGTGGAATAAATTTGAAAGACAAAAAAATTAGTATCGTTTAAGGTCCTGTATATCTCCTTCCAATCCAGTTAACCTTACTGGAATTGAAGTGTATGGGGAAACTGTGGATAACCTTATCCCGCTACACTCGAGAGCACAAGGAGGGTCCCTAAGTCGCGTTAGTGTGTCGTAGGGGCAGCGCTTTGTTTAGTGAATAGGAAGAAATGTTGAGGTAGCTATGTTCAATATGTGCACGTGTTTCGAGAAAATAGGTATATTGAACATTCAACAATAGAATTTCCCTGCTGGGCTATTAACATCTGTTGTTTCTCTGCTCTCTTATTCCCTGCAACCAGCCGAGTTTGTCTGACCGGAAAGCGGGGCACAAGGATGACGCGCAAAAACAGGGTGGCTTAGGTTTGAATGATAACTAGGGCTTCGTAATTGTGGTCCACGACGTCAGTCATCACCCTCTCTTTTGCCAGCAGGGTGACTGCAATGGATCCCATTTCTGGAGCAGGTCTTGCAGCAAATATAATCCAGTTTATCGATTTTGGCTACAAGGTAGTCGTGCAAGCAAAAGATATCCGCGACTCAGCTTCCGGAGGATCTAAGGAAAATAATGAAATCGAGACGGTCACAGAAGATCTGAAGAATATTACCGAGTCGCTGGATCAACACCTCAAAAGAGAAGCAGCCCACCAATCAAAACCCACAGATGAGAGTGCACTTCAGGATCTCGGCCGAGATTGCCAGTCTGTGGCTGAAGAACTTCTTGCAGCCCTGAAGAAGCTGAAGACTACAGGAAAAAGCAACAGGTGGGACTGCGTTCGCCGGGCACTTTTATGCGTGTGGAACAAAGAGAAGATTGTACAATTAGAACACCGCTTGGACCGATTCAGGCAACAGCTAACCATCAGACTGCTAGCATCGGCTCGGTAAGCGTATGTTATCACCTTGATTGCACACAATTTGCTGATTTCGCACAATATAGTGACGCCTTGACAAAAGTCTATCAACAACAGTCTGCTTCCGTCAACGCGCACAATCTCTTTTTGGAAGCCTTTTTACGACGTGTTAGAGACAATGAACAGTGGCGAGACCTTATAGACACCATTCGCAATTCTACTTTACCACCCAGCGTTGAAGGTAGTCAGGAGGCTGCTGACAAAATAGACATATTCATTTCGATCGAGACTTTCAGGAAGGAGATCTTATCTAGCCTCCACTTTCATGAAATCTGGGATCGTCATAATCGGATCGCTGAACGGCACCAGAAAACCTTCGAATGGATATACGAGGATTCGCCGACAAAACCGAACACCTGGGTTAACTTTTCAGAGTGGCTGGAGCGAGGTACAGATATATACTGGATTACAGGGAAGCCGGGCTCCGGGAAATCGACCCTCATGAAGTTTTTATACGATGATCCTCGAACACGGAAACACCTAAGTAAATGGTCCGGGGACTCTGACGTAGTATTATCCGGGTTCTTTTTTTGGAATTCTGGTACGGAGAGACAAATGTCTTACAGCGGCCTTTTGCAAACTTTACTCTACACGTTGGTCCGGAAGTTACCCAACCTCGTCGACCGCATTTTCGCTGAACGCTGGGAAATATACAAGTTTTCTGGGAAATTCGATCCTCATTGGTCCGTTCCTGAGCTCTCAAGATCCCTTCGAAACATCTGCAACGCAGAATTCCAAAAAATGAGGTTGCTTTTCCTGATCGATGGCCTGGATGAATACCATGGCGACCACAACGAACTCGTCGGTCTACTGCAGCACATGGCCCATTTCTCCCATATTAAAGTCTGTGCGGCGAGTCGACCCCTAGTTGTATTCCAGCGTGCATTTGAAAAGTCTCCTAGCCTGATGCTTCAGGACCTTACAACAACAGACATTGAGCTCTTCGTCAAAACCAGCTTCTATAACTATAGCGACTTTCTGCCACTAGAGAAGAAAGATCCACAGCTAGCCCGTGAGATTTGTTCAGAGGTTACCAACAGAGCTGCGGGTGTGTTTCTCTGGGTGTGCCTGGTTGTGCAATCGTTATTGGCTGGAATTAGTAACGGGGACAAGATTGTAGATCTTTACAGAAGGCTGAAAGAACTTCCAGGAGACCTTGAGGCTTTGTATGAACAAATCTTGCACAGCCTGGACCACTTCTATCTGGCGCATGCATCACGACTATTCCAGATATGTCAGGCCGCCGACGGAGAGATTAGTCTTCTTCATCTCTCTTACGCAGATGAAGAAGATGATAAAATGTTACAGGTTAAAGAGCCGATTATTCTAGGCAAGGGTGACTTTTTTTACAGGCTCGCATGGATGAAGCGGCGTCTAGATAGTAGATGTAAAGGGCTATTAGAAGTCACAGATTGGCCGCTGCATCTGTCGTTGCGACTTAGGTACGCATATTCTCTACATGTTGCAATTAGTTGATAACTAATGAAGGTATAAGTGATGTCGAACATGACCCTGACAAGTTGGAGAACCTAGGGAAGTCCTCGGTTCAATATCTACACCGAACAGTGAAGGATTTCGTGGAAAGACCCGATATAAGAAAAAAGCTTCTTGCGGAGACAACCTCTTTTGATCCAAACATCGCCCTCTGCAAGGCGGCCATAATAGAGATGAATACTGTAAGGTGTTCAGATTGGGATGCGGCAGGAGCTCTTCAACCAAGCGTTATCAAAGCCCTGAAAAACGCATCAAGGGTTGGAGAATCCTACCAAAACACCTTGATTCCTATCCTGGACGGGTTGAACACTGCCGTTACGCAACGAGTACGACAGATGAGGCATGACCCTGAGCTTTCTTGGAAGTTCGCATCTCTTTACGGAACCACACCTCATTCTCATGCCGTTTTGCTGCCGCTAGCATTGCGGTTTGACCTATGGGCCTGGATAAAGGCACTCCTCGAGCGGGGTCATCCTTCGGTTGCGAATGCACCACGTAGGCCTTA
This sequence comes from Lindgomyces ingoldianus, assembly GCF_010093535.1. Taxonomy (NCBI): domain Eukaryota; kingdom Fungi; phylum Ascomycota; class Dothideomycetes; order Pleosporales; family Lindgomycetaceae; genus Lindgomyces; species Lindgomyces ingoldianus. Next base: position 662,882 of record NW_022985176.1, read on the forward strand.
TCTGTTAGCAATATTTTCTCCGGAAGCGGCTGGGACGGCGTACGGGAAGGGAGAGGGGCCTAGTGCCCGATGTGCTAAATTGTTGATGGACTGGGGTGCGGATCCACTCGAGAGATTTGGCCGCTCAACTGTTTGGATGCAGGTCAAGTATGACATTCCGCCGCAAGAAAAGGCTCTTTATCAGCTATTAGCAAGGGGTGGTAGGCCTTTACGCCATTCCAACACAACCCCCGGGAAAAGGCGACGACAAGAAGACACAGGGAAGGACGTGAGGCGATTAAAAAGGCCATACATGGAGCGTAAATCTCGTTGACTATCTGAAGCGCCTCGCGTGTAGATTCCACCTTGCACTAAGAAATTGCTTCAGATCTGTTTCAGCGAACATGGAGTGGATAGACAGAGTATTTCCGCTGGTACATAATACTCTTCTCCTATGGTTGGCTTTAGCTATTACTCTCGGTAGTATAGGACAAGAAGGCTAATCATTGAAGAAAAAGCTAGTGTCTTGCCGATCCTGCCTAGAACCACCCGGATCATAGTCGGCTGTCCACGGTCACATATCGTCCTTACATAGTCCTGCCATATGACTTCTGAGTTCCTCAAGGATTCGCTTTCAATATATCCTTTTGTTGTTTCCTTAGTATGTCGGCCTCGGTGCCCACAGTGCAAAATGCAAGAGCTATGGGTGTAATGGATATTTTCCAGTACCCTCCTATACCGTGGGGAATCACGTGCATAGCATAGTAGCTGCGTTAAGGAGGGGATACCAAGCCTTTCGCTAAGTAGCGGAACTTTGTCTGGGGCTATCCCTGCAACACACTGACATTGATTCGGAATTCCCCTTGCTGCAAAGACCGTGGGTGAGGAACAAATCGAACGCACAAACCAGAAACCGATTGTGCTCGCGATTGTATTACGCATCAGGTTAGCTTTGAGCCGGGGCTCTTGCCTGCTTAATCACACGTCACTTCTCTCCTACCTCTACAATAATCAACATCTTATTGTAGTTTATCTCCATTCATCTATATTTGATCAGGAAACGGATTGAGGCCAAGGACACAAGTCCCTCAAGAAGCCAAGTGGGACTTCATATTCCGCAAATGCCCCCAATCTCGGCAGGAAGCTTCAGCGTCATGGCAAACTACCCAGACCACATGTTCATTTACTTTCCTGTGGTCGTTAGCCATTCGCAACAAAATCCCTATTGTGGCAAAGAAACATCTTGGCCCTCTCGAAAATAAAAATCACGTACAAACCCAAATCTTTTAGCAGCAAAATGGAAGCCTTGCACATTCCAGGGCTGCAGCGGAACATCCGATAAGCCTGTGAGTGGAATTATCGCATACTGAATTCTTGAGCATAAGCACTTCTAAGCGCGGAATTCGATCTCGTCATCTCGTCGCAATAGTCTAGTAATTAAAGGAGTCCGAAGCGACGATCACTACACCGTTGCATGTGAAGCCACTAATTCTTATCCTAGCATTGGAAATACTGGGGATTTTCCTGTTTACTTACACATGTTTGGGCAGATTTTTGGGTGAGGTTCGTCTCGGCACTGAAGGGAACGGTGACTGACGGCTATATAAGCAGTGCGGGCTCGAGTCGCTGACGTTACAGCAATACTATAGACGCGAAAATCTGGAAGAAGCTCGCGGCCGGTTATTGATTTCAAGATGCATATAGTTCAACCCTACATTAAAGTTCTAACCAATGGTTACCGATAGACGGTAAGAAAGGAAGCTAGTAGGCAATATCGCAAAACGCAGATACAAAGTTGAATCATTAATGGTTTTAATACTCCATATTCCCACAAGCACAGTCCAACTCCAGCCATTCATGCACTGACAACGCCACCATTAGTACCACAATGCAGAGAAGAACTATCATACAGTTAATGCCCAACCCAAAACCAGACATCATGGTGGTTGGTTCTCCAGGAGAGAGGAACAGATGACCAGCAGACAGAGATATCCAACCTACTCCTCCCTCCATGCTATCCATCTCATGACAACCATCCCTCTACTAATACACATACCCTTGTAGTTTCAGGGTTTGAAATACCATACGATGCTAACTAGATGTATCCCTTAGAAATGCTGTCTCCTCTTCCTCGGATGCCGATGTACATCCTGGCCTTTCTTCGCCTTCTTCTGACGATCCGTTGGCGGCTTATACGGTTCATGACCATACTCTTCCCTGAACAATGCTAACATGTATTCATCTACATGTCTCATTTCACCATCCCCGACCTTATTCCTCTCATCCTCAGCTTCTGACACCGCCCTCGTCATCGCATTCGCTGGCGTCGCCGAGGTACTCTCGCTAAAATCAACCTGGTCATCATGAATCTCATCCACGATCTCCTTCTGCGCCACTGTAGCTGCATTCTGATCTTCCTTGTCCTCCACAGCCCGCATAACCTGCGCATCACCCAACAACCCAGCTTTCTCGCCTAGAACCCTATCCATAGCGGCACTGGCTTCGTCCACAGGCCCTTCGTTCAATGCATCGCGCCATGTGACCTTGTTGAAGTAGTCGGTCGTGAAGTCGCCTTTTTGAATAATGACGTCATCTAACAGCCGCTTCTGGTTCGATTTACGTAGGATGTTGGCTTCGATGGTGTGTTCGGAGACAAATTTGTAAATATGTACGTCCCGGGTCTGTCCGATGCGGTGACTGCGGTCCTGGCATTGCTTGTCCATAGCAGGATTCCAGTCTAAATCGTAGAAGATGACTGTATCGGCGCCCGTCAAGTTGATGCCTAGACCACCAGATCGAGATGACAGGATGAAGCACAGAATGCGTGGATCAGTATTGAAGCGATCTGTTAGAATTTGCCGTTGTTCAACCTTCGTGGCTCCGTCAAGGCGCAGGTATCGATGCCCATGGATGTTCAAAAACTGTTCCAGAATGTCGAGGACCTTGGTCATCTGCGTGAAGATCAACGCCCGGTGACCACCAGCTTGCAGGTCTCGAAGTAGCGTGGCCAGGCGCTGCAGTTTGCCGCAGTCGTATTGAAGAAGGCGTTTATCGGGAAAAGCGATGGATTGGCGAATGCGAGACTCGTGAAACGGGTCTCGACGAAGTACAATTGGCGATGATCTTATAAGCTCCACGCCAGGCTTAGACAATGTAAGAGGAATAATGTCCTCAGCAGTAACGGCCGGAGTCACACAGTTGAATCTGGTGACAATTGGCTCCAGAGCTTCGGCGCGCTGTTCGAGTGTCGGCACCAACGACTCGAAGATCGTAATCTGTCTGTGGTACCATTCTGCAGCGTGGAGGCGACTACGTGGAGCTCGGAACCCAAGCATACCCTTTCTGCCTCCCTCCCTATCCATTTGAGCCTTACGATCTTCCTCAAAGGACGTAAGTGACGTTGGAAGGCGGCTTCCGTGAGGACCAAATTGTGGTCGAAAGACTGGTTCAACTCTTCTTTCCGGTTTACCTTCGTCCTTGATTTCTTCCGCGGCACCAAACCTGTAATCTTCGTAGTTCATTGTCAGACGTTCAATCAAACCCTTTCCGTAGACTGGTAAGAATTGGGTACGGGAGCGGGTAAGGTCGAGGCACGTTTGAAGTTGGTTGCGGACAGCGATATTTTGTCGGTTTGCTATGGCGGCAAGAACAGAGGCGAAACAGGACGAAGATGGTTGAGGTGCGGTCTTAAGGCGCCGAGTCTGCCGCTCAATAAGGTCTTCGAGTGGTCGTGTTGCTCTAATTTGCTGCGTGCGTCGTGCATGTAGCATTGTAGTCTGCTCTCGCCGAGCAAATACTAGGCTAAGAGCGTCGAGACTCACTTCTTTGTCTTGCATACCTTGATGCAATCGCTTCCGGATCAAAAGGTCCTTGATCTCAAAATCTGCAACAACAGACTTTGGCATAGCCATAGAGGTGACAATGGCTCGAGTCTCGAATAAGTCTGGATGGTTGCAAACCTTTCGTAAAGACATCAAGCAGTTGATGATAGACATGTAATTGCCAGAAGCTAGGATCTCCTTTGTGGCGGCCCGGCCCATGAATCCGTCGTACAATTGTCTTTGGCGCTTCGAAAGCTTGCAATAAACCACATGCTCATACTTTGCAGGCATTTGCTTCTCGACGTCGGCCTTCAGCCTGCGAAGAAGATATGGGCGCAAAACCTCATGGAGTTTCTTCACAACCTTCTGTGCTTCAGCGTCGAGCTGCTGTCGGCCTTGCTCCATAATTTGGGAGGTGGGATTCTTCAGAGCCATTGTAAACTCCTCCAACCCGGCAATACGACCTTCTCCAGCAAGGCCGGCAGGCATAAGGAAGTAAAGTAGCGACCAAAGCTCATCAATGTTGTTCTGCAACGGAGTCCCCGTTAGGAGGAGTCGTCGTTGCGTTCTAAAGTTCAATAGCGTTTGCCAGCGCTGAGACTTGAAGTTCTTGATGTTGTGCGCCTCGTCTAAGATGAGATACTGCCACGCTCGCATCTTGAATGCCGAGGCGTCCTGCAGGATCAATTGGTAAGAGGTGATCACGACATTGAACATGTCTTTGCCCTCCGTACGCCAGCCAGTTCGTTTACGCTTACGCTCAGCAATGTCCCCATAGTATGTCAGAATCTTGAAACCTGGACACCATTTTTTGAACTCCATTTCCCAGTTGAGCATTACGCTAGTTGGAACAACGACGAGGTGAGGGCCCCATATTCCCCGATCGACTGCCAGGTACGCGAGAAGAGAGATTGTCTGGATTGTCTTCCCAAGGCCCATCTCGTCGGCTAAGATACCATTTGTGTCAGAGTCATAGAGGTTGGCGAGCCAGTCAAGTCCACCGTGCTGATATTCTCGGAGTGTACCCCGGAGTAAGGACGGTATTTGGGTACGCGGAGGAGAGGAGACATGACGAGATCTGCTCCTTGAAATGGCTTTCTCGGATATGGAGGGAGCGTACTCCACATCTTTGGATTCGTCTATTTCAATCGAGGGCGCAGGGCGTGGGGCGGCGTCGTCGTCGTCATAGTTGGTAGGGTGACCTTGCGTCTCTGTCGTCATTGAACTGCCGTTTACGATGGCAGGTCCCAGCACCTCTTGATTCTCTGACTCCTCGTGATGCCCGATGACCCCATTTACAGCAGGTACTTCTCCATCCTCGATCTGGCCAATTCCATCTCCAGTATCCACGGAAGCTTTAGCGGCTGCTTTCATCTGCTTGATCTCTGCACTAGAAAGGAAGCCCAAGACTCCCAGATCCTCCTCATCATCTGAGCCCAACGCGGAGCGGTCATCCTCTTCAGATTCTTCACCACTCAACCACTCCTCACTCCCAGACTCGGATGCGCTCCCATCGTCTTCTGAATCTAGTAGAGCTTCGTCAACTTGCTCTAGATCGACGGTGGCAGGATCGATGCCGCTGGGTTTGTGATTGCCCTCCTCTGCTTCGTCTGAGTCGAATCCATTTGCATGTCCATTTGTATGGGCATAAGGGTTGTTGGGGAGAAGGTTACAAGTAGCGTATAGATCATCGCCATCCTGCACTTCAAGGTCTGGATCCGGAGTGGGATCCGGAGTTCGTTGATCTTGGTCGTCGTCCTCGTCGACTTCCGAGTCTCCCTCGTCGTCTGAAGTCTCGTCAGGGAGGTCAGGGAGCTGATCATACTTGGCTTGCAATTGCTCGGCGGTGAGATTAGCATCGTCATCATTCTCGTGGCCGTCATCACTGTCAGAGATCGAGCTCATATTTTCGTCATCATCCGAGTCACCAGAAGCAACCGGAGCACCGCCCTCAGACAGGGCGTCCTCATCTTCACTCTCCTCATCTTCGCTGACGAAAGAGGAAGTAGAGCCCACGACGTTCCGGCCAAGAATTTCCTTCGCCTGGTTGAACATGTCATCCATGGCCTTGTGGCCAAGCTGAAGCTGCTCCTCCTCCCACCTCGCTACCCGTTCCTTATCGATATCTATCTTGACGTTTGCCCAGGAATCCTTGACATCTCTGACCAGTTGTCTGTACCGTAATTTTGCACGTTCGGCTTCTTCCTGTTCAATCTCTTCCTGGGTCTTCCGCTTGTACTTCTCCTTCCAGTAGTCGACAGCCTCCCTCGCCAGAACTTTTGCCATCCTTCGGTGGTAAGCATTTTCCTCCTTGAGCAGCTTGTTGAAGTGCACAGCGTGCGCGACAACATAATCCCAGTGTCCATAGCGTGGAGGGGGTTCGTCAGCAGCGTCAGGGATGAATATGCTGCACTGTGCTTGACTAAGCACGCCATGCTCCACGGCGTCGACAATCTGTATGCGCCGCTCTGCCTCCTCGACAGCCCTATCGTGCGTTATGCGTTGCCCCTCTTCTCCTTCCAGCGCATCATCTTGCTGCAGCCACTCGGCGAACGAGGAGAACTTTGCAGGGGCAGGCACGTGCTGCGGGTGTCGGTTGGGAGGCTCGGGTTTGCGAAGCCGAAGTCTGAGGCGGAATGGCGCATTAGGATTTCCGTCTGAGGGTGAGCTGTGAATGCCGCCGGAAGCAAGGCCGCTCGGATAATGCGACGTTGGAGTACTGAAGAGGTCGCCACCCATGTCATCTGAGGACGTCTGCGTCGATTTCCGAGGCCGTCCGGGTCGACGCCTTGCGCTATCAGCGAACCCATTCTGCAGCACAGGAGACGAGGGGGCGGCAGCAGTGGCAGCAGAGGAGGAGGATTTCCTGTGGCGCTCAGACTTCCTTTGAGTTGGCGACTGAAGCGACGGCGTAGATGCCTTGCGGGCGACAGACTGTGCCGCCTTGGACTTAGAGACGGCTGCAGATCCAGACAGCGAACGAGACCCATTCTGCTGTGCAGTATTCTTTGGTATCCCATTTGTCTGTGTAGCCTTTGCCGCGTTCCGGGTGCTTCGCTTGACTGGCTCAGGCACCGGCGGCGGAGCATCCTTGTTGACCCTCCCGGACTTCCTGATGCCGCTGTCTGTAATTATCGTCGTCGGCCCATTAGCTGCGAAGGGCTTCCAGGGAGGTGATACGGCGCGCGACGCTGAGCGACTTGGAGGGAGGTCGTCAAGCTTGCGCCGCTTAGCCGGACGCTGCGTGACACCACCATGGTCCCCATTCGCCGCGAGAGGCTCCTCTTCTGCTTTTATTGAGACTTTGCTGTTGATTTGGAAAGCATCATCGTTGTGGGCTGTGGCCGACTCATCGATGGGGAGGACAGCGTCGGATGGTGGGTTGAGGCCGCCGTCGCGGTTGACGAGCTTGACATCCGCGCTCATGTCCATCCAAACAGTCGAGAGAGGAGCCTCGCGCGGGGAGACCACCGGTAGCGCCACCAAATCAGCATAAAACGGGTCAAATGTGGTGTTGCAAAATAGCGCCGAAGCTAGTTATGCCCGTGGCGTTGTCAGAATTTGGTTTGCAGGCGCAAACAGCCAGTTACGGGCAGATTTGTGGCCTGGTCGGTGTCGTGTTTGTGATCTCGAAAACTCAAAGAACCAGAATGTTTTCAACGCGGCAATGCCAAGCCGCTAGCGGAGGGGCCTCGTGAAGTCATTAAGCAGGTCAATGGAATCCCCCACGGGAAATGAATTTGAATTTGATGCAATTTTGTCAGAAGGGGCATTTGACTCCAGCAACTCGAATCGCTTGCCCATACTTCGAGAAATTATATGTAGCAGAGTCTCCCGCGTGAGGTGCACTTTCTACGAGGTGTACCACTTCTCAATCGGGTAAAGCGCGTTGTCGCTTTAGTCGATGCTCCCCATCGTGCCATCAGGTCGGAGCTCACTTCGCATAACGAACCTCAACATCCGACATCATCCCTCACTATTTGCTACCTACAGCTGCGCCGCAACGTACGTACTCTCTTCAATTGCCTGTCTATCTCTGCTTACCCTCTCTTAGCATGCTCTCCCGGCGCATTGCAGCGGCCCGTCCGCTCACCCGCGCACTCGTCCCGGCCGCACGACCTCGATTCACCCAGGTCCGAACTGCCATGACCGAAGCTGAGCGACTGGAGATTGAGGATCCGAATATGGTCAGCAATATCATTATCTATTTGCATCTCCATGACACTGATGGGCATTCAGAACGGTGGCTACCTCAACCCCCCGCCTATCAAGCGACAGTTCCGTGACCCATACGGCGACTGGTGGGACAAGCAGGAACGACGCAACTTCGGGGAACCTGTCCACGAGGACAACGACATTCTCGGCATCTTCTCTACATACGAATACACACACTTCACGGCAGGGTGGGGAGGAGTGTTGCTTGGCACTTTTGTTGCTGCCGTTGTCGGCCTGGCTGGGGCTGTGAGTCTAGTGTATCCCGACAAGATTTCGGTGCCGAAGACATATGAGGGTGGGCTTGAGGCGGAATTGGGCGGCCCACGTGCTGTAAGGGTGAGTTCTAGACTGTGGTTCCCAACTCGGATGGCTCAATGCTGACTAGTACAGGCGGCGAAGGAAGGCGACGAGCCCTTTTCGACTTGATGAAGCGCAGATAGTGCGTTGTATATAGTTTCCCAGGCATCTAGTAGTGTCATCTTTTGAAGAACAGTTTCATTGCGTCCAAGTAACCCCTGGTCTAGGTCATATTGTGTGATTGCTCCCAAAAGGTCATCGCTCCCCTCCGGTATGGTTCCTATCGTGTCATTTTCATATTCACCCACTGCTGGAAGTCTTTGCTCGGCAAAGCCAGCTTCGGTTCCAGAGCTTTTTTAAATGCCCGTTATCGTGGGCCGGGGGATCAAAGTAAGCTGGATGAGCGTTTCGAACTCATTCACCTCACTCGGCTCCCCTAGCTCGGCTCTCTTAAGAATCCAAAAATCTTCTCTCTTCTCAGTCTTCTACCGTCTCTGTGTCGTTGAAGTCTTCCGCATGGGTGAGAGCTAGTGGTATCTGACTCGAGTAAACGAAAAGTCGTTCTTTACAAAACTTCCCCATTCGATACTGGATCTTCTCTGGAAGTGTTTCGTAGTAGGCGCTAATATGCAGTACTTTTACTTGCACTCACCTGTCTCCTCGTAGATAAATGGCCAGTGCGCCTGCTTGGCAGATAGAAAGGGCAAGGACGGGCGAAATTTCGGACCAAACACACCCTCTCAACCAAACAAGCACTTCACTGAACCCAACCTTGGAATATGGCGAAAATGGAAGACGAGCCCGCCCTAGCCATCAGTCGAAAGGATCGAAGTTCTCATTACACCGATTTCACTCACCTTCGTTACCTCAGTCAACTTCCACCCCTCCCGTGTAGGTGCACCAAGCTCTAACTCTGCTCGGCCAGTTGATTAGCCTTAACACTGCGTACAATTAAATAGCCAGATTAATAGTTAGCCACCAGCGCCAGAAGACCTTCGAAGTTTACAAAGACCTTTTGCCACACTATTCGTTGTATTTCTCAGCCGCACTCAGCCACCAGCAATTCGTCGAGGGTCAGTCAGGGATCATCAAAGTAGACCAGGAGGGCTCGCACATGGTCCAACTCTTCTATAATTGCATTTACACTGGGGGTTTTCTAAACGGAATGGAGCTCCACTACGTTCGCCAATACATCAGCTCAACAAGTCGCAAGCCGGAAGAATTCAAATTTTGCCTCTTTAACAAGCTGGACGCCGGATCTTAACACAGAAATCATCCCAATTCTGACTTTCAAGGAATTATTCGATCTAGCAGTCTTTGCTGACATGAGAGGCACCCAGACTGTGTCGAACGCAGTCGTTAATATTCTGCTTAAGAAAATTTCAGTCGAAAGTTATCTCCCTATCGACCATTTCCTGACGCTCCAGGGAAATCTCCTGAACCACCACCTGCTCATACATATTCTTGCTACTATTCATACTAATTTTACAAAAGAGGATAACGTCTTGCAATATGAGGAGTATTTGCCGAGGCTTTTACTCCTAGACATCTATGAACGCTAGAATAGACTGAATTCTCCGAACTGTCAGCGTGGGGCAACTGGTGGGTCAGTGGTTTTATTCACAGCATATCTTTGGCATAGAGTGAGAAGTTGATATCGTCATCACAATAATGGAATGCTACGAAGCTGTATGGATCATCTTTCCAGCGTACGAATGATGGGGATGGATGGCCGACATCGCATCAATAAATGCAACCAAGAGCGGGCGCGAAACTGTGAGGTGATGGAATTGCGGTTCCAGCATATTATCGAGTCTTCGGTGTCTCCAATACAGAAAAGTACGGGATGTCAGCGCCTATTATAGAATACGGATAGGGAGAAATAAAACTTTCGACTAGGTAGGACATCAATCGAATGTAACCATGCCTCCTAAGTCGACCATCTCCTATTCCCCGGTAGGTTCCTCAAAATTACGAGCGCGATGCGATACGACATGCTCCATTGGGCCATGATTACAGTCACTCCATTCCATCTCTTGCATGTGTGGGTTGTATTGCACCCTGTCGCTATTGGAATACGAGGCTGGGTCACCCGACTGTGGGACCAACATCCCTGCAAGTAGATTTCCTTTTGCAACATTCACTGCTGACGCTAAACGTCCATAATAAACCCTTTGATCCATAGGTATATGATCCGTATTAAAATAGCCTAACCGAATCCCGGAGGGAATTGAGGATAGGATGGATATAATGCAAATTGATTCTGAGGAGCAAACAGCTAGACGCTCTAAGAGGTTGAAGGAAAAGAATCAATCATATATCATGTCTTTGAATCCCACGTCAGGAGAAGTAGCCTAGATGATAGCAAAAATGTAGAAATCTAGTGCTCATGGGCGTTCTACCTTTTTCTCCTATACTAAACACAGCATTTTGACTGCCAATCTAGCATTTTGACTGCCAATCTAGCAGTTCATGCCACTATTTGCAAATGCTAAGTTGCCTTAGTCACCTCTAAAACCTGCTGTTGATAGCTAGTAGGAGAGCTCGTCCGGATTGCCTACTATAATCTAGCCTCGGAGCTAGCAGCCTCATTCACATACAAGCCACTTAGGTTAGCTAGGCTCCATACTACAAGACGCACAAAGAAGAAGTCAATATGTCAGTTCTCATAAAGAATATTGACTATGTGCAATCAAGCAATCTTCAACTTAATAATCCAGAGGAGCAATGATTGTGGTAGGCTCAAACTGGTCCTCTTAGCTTAACACTATCTTTGATTGTGAGCTAATCCTATTACATTCTCGTGACGATCTCTTGGTGAGGCAGTCTTTCTCTAACTTTTATATAGCTTTCGCCTAGCTTGTGGGAAGCTCATAGAGCTTGTATTTTGCAATTGCACTTACTCGTATTCTGCTTAAAAATTCTTAAGGACTTTTACGGTAGTACGTGATCACTATATATATGGAATGAAGAGTATTACGGTTAAAATCTTGCATTCGACAGACATCGCATGACTCTACGGCGTAAGCTGCTTCCAAGATGATATTTTTCTCGAGAATGAGTGGCAGGCGTAACAACAGCACGGCCTTGGCCAGTGCTGATGGACACTTCCAAGGAGTGCGCAGTTTGCTTGTGCCATGTCAGGCAGCTTATAATTGGATGACTGAAGCGAGTCTCCCTGCATCAGGGAAAGCAGTTCTAATGTCGTTTCCGTAGCTTGTCTTGCTTTGTCTTGCTTTGTCTTGCAATTATGTTTCGAGTATTCCTCTTCCTGGTAAGATCTTCATGTCGGGCTGATGTGCCTTGCATAACCAGATAATATCACCAACGTCGCATATATTTAGTCGTATCAAACATCAGTTGATCCCTCATTCTCTCTCTCAATTATGGGCGCCTCTCTAAAAGTTTCGTCTCTCTATGGTCCTGCCGCATATTTGGGCTGTTTATGTTCCATGGCTTCCGTTTTCCTCTCATGACTTGCAATCGACAAAGAACGGCGCGTGATACAATCGGAAACGATCTCATTGCAGCTCCCATTATCCCCAGTATCACAGCAATATAATATCAGTACGAGCTATGGAAGACTACAAGAAATAGTGCATAGTCCGCAATGGAATCCTTGTACGCGACATCCTACATTGTCGTATGGTATTCAGCGATTGAAACTTCTCGGTCTCGCCGGCGTCATAGGAGGGCTGAAGAGAAGTATCTGTACCAGAGCTGTCAGTGTGCTGTGCCTTTCGCTTCTCTTTGCTATATCCACGCGGCGTGATCTATATGAAGCTTCCGGCAGCTGGGAGCTCTATAGTCCTCGTGCTGTACCCCGCTTCCTACATGTTTTAAATATTTATACTTTTCATAAGCTGGGGAAAAACCTGCCAGCCCTGGAGAGAGCTTCTAGACTTCTAGTTTTCCCGAAATCGTAGCAAAGACCATCGACCGAGAATATATCTCAGTATGGGATTCTGTGCTTTGTCCTTACGATTCTTGATGATTTGGTTGTTGCTGGCAGTGGCTATCGCAATTTCCACCATCCAATTACAAAAACCCAAACGAGGTCCTAAGGCGTCTCCGCTGGAGATGCTCGCCGTGCCGCGAACCGGGTACTCCATTACGGAACTCGGCTCTGGCGTGACACTGAGCGCTAGGGTTTGTACCATCATTTGTAATATCTATGAAGCCCTGATGTCAAGAAAACTTTCCGCCTGGGAGAGGTACAAGGAATGGAGGGCCAACTGCGAAACCCTCCTCGAGGAAGGCGTTTGGAAGAAGAAGAGACTTTGAAATGGGAAAGAGTATTCCGAATGGTGGCCCAACAGGAGAGAGATATGTTAGATGCTCCAGCTAATACGGAATTACTTGCGGTGATGGAACGAATCAAGAAAAAACGTGAAGAAGAATTGAAAAGAGCTGACCAACATAGTTTGCAAAATATGAGGGAAGACGAAGGGATTCATGTAAAGGTAGATTAGGCTGGAAAGCTTGTTAGTATTTAAAATAGGGGAGAATCGGCTGAAGCCCGTGAGCGTGCGCCCCAGCACCTTCCCGACTCCTTCTGGATTTCGCTGGAGCATCACTTCCGCTTCTTCATACTTGTCCTGCCTCGACAACACCGACCCAAGATTGCTGACCCTGGTAGGCATGTCTAGGCGCTCTGCTCCTAAAGCAGCCTCCCTCCCCTCAGAGGCGCCTCAGCCATCTCCTTCGGTACTTGGTAGTTTCCCATATTGTCTGCGTAGTGTGCTGCTTTGAATAGAACGAACGCTTACGCCTCTAGCTCCTTTACCTTACCTAGCCGACATCCTACCGCCGCTTACGGGGTGCGAAAACAGCGCCCGACACAGGGCCCAGTTCTCGTGACATCTAGGATGTAAGCTGTCAACATGAGCGTCACGCACTTCTCCTTCTTCTCTTCTAGTTCATCGTACATTCCAAGCCCTTTCACATGGAGAGTTGCACTAGTTGATGAATACCAAACTCATTTCTATCCACGCTTATTTCTGCTAGCGGATAGTTTGTAGAGTTTAAACATCGTCCTCGAAATCTGTTTCGCCATCGTCATCACGCAGATATTATTAGTAAAAAATTGATTCTGTAATCCCCTACTTGTTGAAATAACTCATTAGCAACAAGACCCGAGCAGCTGTTCGCGCGTCTTTCCAGATCTGCTTAAACGAGGTCTATTAGGTCACGATAATAGAGCTGGATGCCCTAATGTCTCCCGCGTCCTTCTTTAGCAGGCGCACTTGGTCCTGGTCGCTAGGCATATTCGATGGCAATCTAAAGCTTCCTATGTAAGGGTCAGCTCTGGATTGCGTGGGGATAGGCAAGTTATATCATCTACCGAAAGTGGAGTTTCTGAGTAAATAGCTAATGGAAGCAAGCTTGGAAAATTCTAGGACTTTCAGTAGGAAACTTAGTCGTCTGAGCCCGGTCTTCTTCCCAGGCTTTCCCTCAACCTTCTCGAAGGAGGAAGAGGAGTAAGTGACAAGCCCTTTGTTCGCTTGGAAATTGCGCTGACTTTGTCCGGTTCCGACAATCACAGCGACTACCAGCCGTTCTCCTCTGTTGGGTATAAGCGATATCTTCGAAAAGTCTCCCAGGGTAAATCCTGGTGAAGGTTCGGTAGCAAACTGGCGGTTTGGAAAGTCGATCGGCGGGGAATTTTTCCATTCCCCTTGGCGGGTTGCCTGGGGTCACCTGGAAAGGGACTGGGGGTTCAAGGTTAGGCGAGGCGTAGGTAAATGTATGAAGGCGATGACCTGTATCGGAGAAGGGGTTGAAAGTCGGAGAGCTGTCGAGTTTAGAGAATGTTGTAGAAGGTGAGCTGTTGGCCGTAGTGAATAACCCCACTGAGATGAAAAAGAGGAGCACGAACATTAGGAAGTCTAAGGAAATAGGCGAGGGAAAGCGAGATGTCAAGCAGGAGCGAAAAGGTAGACACGAGATGAAAGTGAAAGTAGGATAGTCAGGCAACTTAAGGGTATGGCGACGCGAAGAGTGTGTGTTCGAGTGAGAAAGCAAGGCTATCATCTTGTCACTGAAAGGTCTCTGACCTCTAGTACTTCGTAGGAATAACACGATAGGGAGGATTTTCCGATTGGACCCCGGCCTTGAAGACAATCCGAAGTTCCTTCGGAACGAAGCGCAGCGAAGATGGACAGTATGTCATCACATAACGTGCAATATGGCTGGGGCGAGTTGGTTCTGTTAGCCTCTTGCAGGAATCAGGGAAAATTCAATAGACCAGAAGTCAGCGTCGTAAATAATCCTTGTTATACTCTAATTAGGGAAGACAATGCTGTAGATTCCTCGGCGGTTTGCAAGACAGTTTTCGTTGATCCTGTTGCCACCTGGAGAGCGGAGTTACGTAATAGATCTAAGCCAAAGAACTCCTAGGAAAGTGTCGACAACAGGATCCATGTCGAAGATCAGACGAAGAAAGTTGAAGGATCCCATCCAAGTATGCACCAAATCAGCCGGTATCCATAAAGCCTGCAATAGCGCTAGAAGATGTAAAAGTGGGAAAGAAGAGAACAAGGCGATTTCGAACCGCGCAAGGTAATAGCTAAAGTGGTTGAAACGAAATAGTACACGGGCGCTGGGGGCACATTTCTAGAGTGCGACTCCCAGGAATGTTGGGCCAAAACATCTTATCTATATCCAACTCTTTCCTCTTTCACTGCATACCAAAACTTCGTCTTTCCAGGCGTGGTTGTAGGGGTGTAGATCCGAAGGATATGTATCCAACTCTTCCCTCTTGCCAAAGTTCGACACTTCTTTGCTCTCCTAGAGTCAATTCAATCCTCATCCAATATTACCGATGCCAATCGCTCTCAAATATTGTTATTCTGTGGCTTATTCCCTTCTACCTCAACAGGTTGTGACGTCGCATCCATCTCGACTGGCGGGTACGTTGGCGGGACCAGAGGCGCTCCATGCATCCCATACTTCTCGTGGGGCACTGGTGATCCTTGAGGAACCTGGCCATATCCACCATACATGTTCGGATTTCCATTGTATGGATTTCCGTCTTGTGTAGCCTTACTATTGTTACTGCGGCGTCTCCAAAGGAAAAAACACCCTGCACCAATAATAGCCAGGCCACCAACCACTCCCACAACTATTCCGCCGATTGCACCACCAGATATCCCACCGCTGGAGTCGCCTTGTGTGGGTGTAGGGGAGGCGGCCGAAGAGGTGGCTGTAGTGGAGGCAGACGCGGCGGTGGCTGAGGACGAAGCACCGGAAGTTGTTGACGCAAAGAGCTTGGCTGAATTAAATGAGTAGCTACTAGCGGAGGGTCGCGCCGAGCTGAGGGAAGAAAAGGTTTTATTCAGTTCCTTTTCTGTAACATTTGCGAAGGGGTTCTCTGGGGTCGCCCAGCAGATGTTGATTTGGTCTTCAATTTTGAAAGTCAGCGTAGTTCGTCGAAGCCAAAGACGCGCCACTCTACTTACTTGCTCTTTGTGTACATTCTTCCCTAACAAGAGCATGTCAGCCATCTATCATATTCCGATCCCTGATGACTTCAAAATGGCTCACCTGTTGTTGAGGCAACAAAATGCGTTATTCCCACACCCGACCTGGGTTGATGAGGGAACACCGTTCGACCCAGAACAATCCTGCGCCCCAGACCAGCATACAGAATCGGACCCAGGACCGCAACAGTAGAATTTATCGAGAAGAGATTCGTGGGCGCACACTTGAGGGGCTATACAATCGAATGCGAGTTTTGAACATCTCCAATTCGTCACGTTGGATGAAAAGTAAAACTGGTCATAGTCCGCTACCACTCGTAATGGGATTAAGAGCAACGATGAGAGAAAAACAAGCCGTGCCATGACGTTATAACGGTCGCGAACGTGGAAGACACTCAAAGAATCATCACGATAGAGTTTCGCACGCCGGAGTCCGGGGCATTGCGGTCTTAAGCGCCGCGTGTCTGTCCGGC
Source organism: Lindgomyces ingoldianus (assembly GCF_010093535.1). Classification (NCBI taxonomy): domain Eukaryota; kingdom Fungi; phylum Ascomycota; class Dothideomycetes; order Pleosporales; family Lindgomycetaceae; genus Lindgomyces; species Lindgomyces ingoldianus. Next base: position 679,148 of record NW_022985176.1, read on the forward strand.
CCCCAGCCTAACCCGGGGCTTGATGCTGGCATATCCCTTTTGGCAAAGATAGTCTGGTCGGTGAGGTCAGAGGCTGTGCCGTGCGGATCGACGTTAAGGATCCTGTTGGCTGAAGGCGTTAACATCTTACACACGCTTGCAGGATCCGGTATAGTCTGGGCCCTGAATTTCCGACGGAACAGACCACGAACTTTGAAGGTCTCAAGACTCGCCGAGGCGCTGTTGGTGTGTTGCGGAGGGAGTCTTGGCCCCTGCATCTATATTTCAAATATTCGGATAATAGAATCGTATTTAAGGTTTTTAGGGGCATTGTTCGGGAGAGGAGGCGGGCACTTTGTTATCACGGAAGGAAGTTCCGAGATGTGCACAGGTACCATCACGTGTTTTGAGCCTCATAGTCTCTGAAGCACCTCAGTGGACGGAACCACCTGAGTACATAAAGGAGAGCCTGTGATAATGCTTAAGTCTCGGGTGTGGACAGATGGACCACAGTTGATACCTCAGTGAGTTCAATAAGGAAATCTAGCAGATATTGGGCTGGGGTTTTACCATCTGCTGATGGGTGGTGCTGATTACATTAGACAATCATCCACAAGCAGCCTCAAAACTGGAATTTAGATGATATTGTCATATATGTAGTCCAGGCTATCAACAAGAAGTTCCCCACATGTCGCGGCTTTTGGTAAACAAAGGGTCAATTGCCCTGTTTCCCTCTTGTCCGCGAATATGAAGACTTTGAATATCGCAAGAGCACTAAATGGAATCGAGCCTTTGGTGGCTGAGGCTTCGGCAGGCGAAGCAAGAGCATAATACTACCGCTTAGAGAAGAGACGGTAGTGAAACGCATCAAAGAGTTCTACACTATCGTGTAGGAGCTCGATGAGTTGGTCTTTCCCTCTTTCCAGCAGTCTTTCGAGGCACGACAGAAGTATACTAAGTGGAAATTTAACAGTCCTCTAAAGGCGTAGAACATCTTTTGCTGTTCTCTTTCGTCGACTACGATCGTAACCACTGGGGCAGGGTAAGCCGCCCTGGCAGTATTGTAAGGGGGGTGTTAAGATATTGGGAACCAGAATTCATATGGAGGAGAGACGGTCTTGTGTTTAAGCACGCATAGCGGAATAGGATATAGCCTAGGCTTTTCCTTCCCCATTGCGGCAATTGCCCTAACTTGGAAGAGCCCGGGGAAGTTGTGTTGCGGTAGGAAATACTAACGTAAGATAACGTAAGTCATAAGCGGGTGAAGCAATCTCTGCGTGTACCGAGTCCCAGAAGGAAATTAAATGATCTAAGGGTAGAACGTGGGGAAAAGAGGTGAGAGAGGCGATAACAACGAGCAGCATGATGAGACAATACTATTAAGCAACGACCAAGAATGAGACTCACGAGGTAAACAGTGAAAGCACCTCATACTTTTAAAATCTCCCCTGGAACCCTAGGCACTGTGCTGGAAATGGAGCCTCCATAGATTCCGGCCAGAGCAGCTAATACAGCTTGTGACCACACAAAGTAGCATATAACTGTGTTGGAGGCTGCTAAACCTTCTACTGGAATAAAAGAGTGTGTTGGTCGGATGCAGATTGCTGTTTCCGGATACCCTGCCATGTTCTACGGTAGGTGGCAATATGCAGTACAGGATGGAGGACACGAATATTGAGTGCGTTTGAATGGTGGATCTGATTCCTTTCCGTGAAAAGCGTGAACATGGCATGGGCAAGAAGGAGAAGAAGAAGAACAAAACTGAGCCAGCTAGACATCGTTATACTCTATCTTTAGAATAACCATTTACTCTCTTCAATATTTATTTCCCATATTCCTTCTATTGTAAGACCCTAAAGGCAGCTGCTCTGCAATTTCCGGTGTCCTTACCTTCAAATTACCTACTGCACCATCCTAGGATTGCCGAATGCGAATCATGCCAACTCTCTGACAAAAAAAGTGTGATGGTTCCTAGCAGTTGAAACTGTTGTGATTAGTCAGGTCAAGAACAAGATGGTATTGACTTACGATGACGGAGTTAGGACATTCCGCCATCTTCTGGAAAAGAAAATTGATGGCGGTATTAGCAAATTCGGGAATGCCTGGCGAGTCGGCGAAAACGTATGCTTTGAGAATGCTAGAGAAAGAGGGGTTATAATGGGTGAATTTGGGCTGTTTTGAATAAAGCCAGTAGAAGAACATCTCTATCATAGCTTCTTCCTCATCCAGCTTCACAAATCGTGTCTTTCCCTTTGCCTAGTAGGCCTTCAACGCTCCTTGGAAGTAAGAAGAGCACTGGGTAAGAAGTCCTTTGTGGATCTGAAACTCTCGACCCTCATCACCAGCCTTAATCGTGATGATCTCGCCGTAGTTCCTCCTTCAAAGTGTTAGCAAACAACAGATTTAGGGGATGCAACTTACAGTGAAACGAAAGACGAGAAGGAGCACGTCAGAATGTCGACCGGTGGTCGAACTGGCCTGGGAGCCTTCGTTGCCTCGTTGCCTCTTCGGTTGGAGCCATTGTCATGTCTAACAACGGAATCGTTGGCTGGATGCGAGGTGAAGTGATGGCTTGTCAGAGGTTCGTGGGTGGAGATATAATGTACCGAGTGCTCCGTGCAGCCGATCCTTTTCACAAGAGACCAGCGCAAGTGATTGCGTGTGAAAAACAGTTTTAGCTAGATACGTATACCACAAGCTAGACCTTGAGATACGGCCGGGAATGAGTTGAAACGAACATAAAATGAAGGCTGATATGAGAATTGATACGTACATCGTACTGCGTACAAGAAAGGACAGGTTATTCTACATTATATTTACAAGAACCTGTTTACTAGTTCTTCAAAGTACGCTCTACCTTCTTTAGCATCAACGTTGACCGCGATTTTCCTCTTTGTCTCGCTCTCAGAGAGATCACGGCCGAGTGCACTAACTAGGGCTTCTCTCGTCGCGGTTAAACCCGGCTGGCTTGCAATTTCTAGTCTTAGCCTTCCGTTCTGTACTTCGCTTGGACCAACAACAATGATATGGTTGTACTTCCTCTTCTGCGCTTCGGCGATCTTCTTGCCCAAGGCCCGAGCGGATGTATCGATATCAATGGGCAAATGGACTGTGGAAAGTGACTGAGGGGCTGGTTTCGGACTTGCGTCGACTTTCGTCTGCGGGGTCTTGAGTCCAGAGAGCAGGGATTGAAGATGCGAGACATGCTTGAGAAGATCAGGATCTTGATTGAGAGAAAGAATTATCGCAGGCCGCGGAGAAAGCCAGAAGGGGTATTTGCCGGCGTAGTGCTCAATTAGAAGGGCCATGAAGCGCTCCAAGGAGCCATATATGGCCCGGTGTACGATTACAGGTCGACGATTCGCTGGGTCTAGCCCATCTACACTAGATGATGCAACTTCTGACTCTAGCTCTTCTGGAGAAGCTTGATACTGTAAGTCGAAGCGTTGCGGTAGCTGGAAATCCAGCTGGATGGTCGCGGTTTGATGTTCTTTGCCGTTTGAGTCCTTAAGAATGATATCGATCTTAGGTCCATAGAAAGCACCATCTCCTTCATTAAGAGCCCATTCCCTTCCACTGTTGTTTAGAGCGGAAGTCAGCTGCTCTTCCGCACGGTCCCATTCTTCGATGGTGCCGATGAAGTGATCCTTCGGTCGGGTAGATAGGAGAAGCTTGTACGGGCCGAGGCCGAAAGTGTCGTACACCATCCCAACAAACATTAGTGTCTGTTCAATCTCTCCCAAGATCTGGTCAGGCCGACAGAAAATATGGGCATCATCCTGATGGAACCTCCTCACCCTCGTCAACCCAGTCAAAGCGCCTGATATCTCATTCCGATGCAGCGCGCTAAAATCCGCATACCGAATCGGAAGATCCCTGTAGCTCCTTACCTCATCTCGGAATAGTAAACAATGCCCTGGGCAGTTCATAGGTTTCAGCCCGAACTCTTCATCTTGTCCCATATCCGCATCCTCCGTCTGCCCTGTAGCACCTCGACCCTGCACACTGAACATATCTTCCGCATAGTTTTCCCAGTGTCCAGATTTCTCCCATAACGACTTTTTGTATATTGTTGGCGTGATAACCTCTTGGAATCCAAATTGCGGGTACTGCGCGCGAAGGAACGATTGGAGCTTCTGGAAAATGTATGCGCCATTGGGAAGGAGAAGGGGCGATCCCGGGCTGTATGGGGATGTCATAAAGAGGCCATGAGTCTGCGCGAGGGTCCGATGATCGATTGGACGAGTGGGTGAGTTGAGCGTCGTTGGATTAAGCTGTAGATTTCTGTCCGCAGCGGAAAGGTTTACCGAGTTCTGCAAGTTCCTAGAAGCCGAGCAGGAACAGCTCCTAATGAATAACAGAGCATATCGACGGGTATTCTGGGAGGCCAATTGAGTGTACCTGAAAGCATTCAGCAGGGGCACAGAGCAACGAGGAGGTGGCATCGAGAGGTCTAGCAGGCTTCGTTTCAAGACATGAAGTTGGAGATGGGTTGGTGGCGTGAGTGGCTTGGCGTCACACCAGCCACTATTCTCAAGCTTTTGCTAGCTTGGGGATTTCATTCATCTATATCTCGAAATCATGAATCCTTAAGGCTTTCAACCTTCTCCTACCCTACACGCGGAGCCTGATAGTTACATTCAACTTCATTGAAGTGAGGTGTGGCGTTGGCGCCTCGCCACACCCGTCGCCACGAACGTGAAACCACACTCGCTATCTGATTGGAGCGCAACCACGTCACTGGAAGTGGCAACCATCGTTCACTCCCAGCCTCCCCTCGTTCCTGAACCTAAGTAGTCCCTCTTGACTACCGTGATATACACATTCCTATCTCCTTTCACTCCATCTCCCTACCTCCATCTACGCTCTTTCTTCAGCTTGAACTTGGATCCAATCACATCCTTCCTCATTCCTAGGTATTTCCTAGCTCACTCTTCCTCAGCGTGCCATGAACAACGCGACACCTCGAAAACTTCGGGGAAGTCTGGGGGATTCCTGGGGAGACGCAGAATATGAATCAGACGGGGGCGCTTCCATCCATTCTGCTTCCGACTTTGGATCTGAGACAGACAGCGAATGCGAAAATGCAGAACATGAAGAGGCTGTCTGCGAAGACAAGGACGTCGCAACACCCCTACCTTCACGTGTAACTAGGGCTTCATCTCGAACACCCCAAGGCACACCGGCTAAGACACCAGTGAACCGCGCTATCTCACGACATTCACAATCCACCAGGTCTAATCTTAAGTCACAGGCCAGAACAACGCCAGCATCAGAATCTCTGGAGCCATCATTTATAATGCCGTCCATGTCCGAATACGGAGATAACCGCTTTAACGGATCTCCTTTACGTCAATCCCAAATGCGCGTGCGGCACCCCTCTCGACGGTTCTCCGGGAACCAAAACGGAAGCGTCAACTCTACGCCAAACCGGGGTAGCCGAAACCCTTCGGCTCAAGTACCTCACTCTCCCCCGCCCCAAAATCACAACTATCAAGACCCTTGGCTATATCTTAGCTTCATCCGTGATCACGTGGTCCTCCCTGTTTTACAGTACATCGTCTCAGTTTTCGCAATGGCCTTCGAGATGGGAAAACCTCTCGTTGCGATGGGGTTTGTCGTCTTGTGCCTCTTCATCATACTTAGCCAAACCTCAGGGATAGTCTCAGCCACCGTTCATGCTACTCTCTCTTCTCTCTGCAAAATCCCCGGGTCTTCTTTCGTCCTTCCATTCTGCGCTTCCCCCAAACACATGGATCGCAACCCCGCCTTCGACGATCTCATGAACATCCAATCAACCTTTGAAGACGTCCTGGAGGCCTCCATCAACAGCTTTTCTCTCCCGCAAGCCATGAAACGCAGCGAAGCCTCAATCCGAGATCTTAAGACCCAAGTTAAACACTCCAAGCTTCCTTCCAGAGCCGAACTAGAAGTAGAATTCCAATTCTTTGTCGACACCGCCCGAGAAGCCTCTCGAGATCTCACAAAATATAACTCCAAAATCGGCTACACCATGGACAAAGTCATCAGTACGAACCGCTGGACCATGACCATACTCTCGGGTCTCATGGAAAAAGAAGCAAGCAGCGGATCCTTTTCTCGCCTCTTAACAAATATAAACCCCTTGGGCGTGTTCATGGCTCCTCCAGCGACAATTGAGCAATTGGTCTTCGACCAATACGTCAACCACGTATCTACCATCAAAGACGATATTGGTACCCTCATTCTGACAGCCGAGGGGCTTCTCTACCTCCTGCAAAACCTCGAGGATCGGCTCGATCTCATCGCCGACCTCGCCGTCCGCGACGGTATGGAAATCTCTAAGGACAAAGAACAACTCCTCTCCCAACTCTGGAGCAAGCTGGGCGGAAATGCGCCGCAGAAACGGTATTTCAATGAGCAGCTCGCCGTGCTTCGAGAAGTCACCAAGTACAGGAAAGTCGCATGGATGCATGTCTCAGCGACATTACTTAAGCTGCAGGAAATCCAGGCGGGTTTGGAGAATCTTCGGGAAGGAGTTGCGGCGCCCGAGCTGGTGGGGATGACGAAGGAAACTCCGATGAGTTACTATTTAGAGGTTATTGGGAATAGTTTGAACAGGTTGAGGGATGTGAGGGGTGAGGCGAGGAGGATTGAGCATGAGGGTTATAAAACCCTGATGGGCGATGGAAGTGACAAAGCTTTGCCTCCGCCTCGGAGCAAAAATGGGGATATGCCAACTGTCTACGCTAAGCCAGCCAGGAGTAAGTAGCCTGGGGTTGGTACCTGGATCTTTTGACTTCGGTAAAGGATTGGATATGCTCGGCGTTATTTTTCTTGGATATTTTGGTGGGTTTCCGGGAGAGGGCTTGGATTATGTCACCATTACGACACAGGAAACCATTTTTAGGTTGAGGAGTTGGATCCTAAAGGAACAGTGAGAGCGGCAGGGCGTTTTCGGGTTGTCCTCAGTTATGCCCACAGTACATCACGTAGTTTAGATACCCCTAGCATATTATACTTTAATATGGATTCCTTTCCCTTAACAAGATGCTTGATGGTATGGTCTTGCTAAACAAAGCTTGTCCGCATTTGGACTCTAATTGCGTGAGTTCCACCATTACAGCTCGATTTAGGAAGTAAGATGTCTGGATGTAAGGCTACTTCCTCCTTTCTAGTCAGGCAATGCACTCGACTTCCGATGGGTAACACACATTGCTGGATCTTCCGCTTGATTTAGAACATAACAGGGTAGTGACTTAGCGCACAAATTCGCATCCAGTTCCCAAGAAAGTAGCCGATCGTCTCTCTAGGATCAATGTGAACTGTTTAGTTCCTATACAGGTATTTGCTGAGTCCCATGTCGATTGCATGTAGAGACAATCTACCACCCTCTGCGATAATCCTTTGAAAAGATACTTTATATACTGCCTAAGAAGATAGCATTAAAATACTTCAAAGCAGTGTCTTAAAAATATCTCTCTGGATGGATTGTGTCAGGGTAAGGCGTCTTTAAATCTTCTCCGAAATTCGGGCATTGGCCTGAAATTCATTTCACCGCCCAGGAGAGTCTTTTTCCTTCGGGATAGACTCCAACGCTCCGGGCGAGCTAAGTGTTGGAAATCGAGAGGTGGAGGGAAGAAGAACTTGCGCCATATCACATTAGTCTTTCCACAGAAAGGGGCTTTTCTTCAAATAACGCTTTCTACACTTGCAAAGCTCAGATAGCTGATCCAGTTTATGCCAGCACCATGTTTCCTACAAGCTACACAGGCTTAGCTTCGGGATTGCCTCACTGTGTGGATATTTAGATGAGGTCTAAGATGCAGAGAGCCAAGTAGTCGTGGCCTGCAAGAATCTTGGCCTAGTGGTAGCAGAGTTTGTTACTTATTTCGGAGGTTTGGAAGAGGTTGCCAAAGCCACATCCAAACAGAGTGATTTCGTGGATTGCTCTTACAACTTCTATCCAGCTCTTTCTACAAGGATTTAGTGTGGTAGCCTTAGGCAACAAGTCATGAATCCGTGTAGCAACATCAGTGAATTCGAACCCTTTAAGAAAAGAGCAAACTTTGTTGGTAGCTGCTGTATCGAAATTGTTAGGGTCAAAGTATTAAATGGAAGGCCGGCAAATCCATGAAGGTATTTCTCCCTCACGAACAAATTCGCATTAGATTGCTAGGTATAGTCTGAAGCAGTATCATCAAAGGATTGGCTATCTTTATTTAAGTTTCCAGGTTACTGTATCGAGCAAATGCATGTTGTTGCCGATCTGCTGATGGCTGGTCCAATCTTGCATCGAATGCTTGTGGAATCTCTTGTGCATGGCTGGGTTGATGTCTGTCTTGATATCCAGCTACGAGATCTTTAGAAGAAGATTCAGGATCTGTCTCGTTTCAGGCCTCTCTAGTAGATCCTGTCGCACGTGACAATTAGAGCAGGTGAATCTACGTCACATGACGTAGGGCTTCACTTCGATATGAGTCAGCGCAGCTGTAGTCGCTCTTTTAGTACTAGCGCATTTCCTTATTAAGACTAACGTCGTTTTGATCCTTCACTATATAGTTAGCTCGGAGCCCCCTCAAGCTCCTAAGACCAGACCTTACACCTTTGCTCAATCGACTAGTTTAGTTCTCACCACCTGATTGACGACTCGCACCTCATATGCCCTCTATCATCTATCAGCTCTAACCGTGCGATAGATCCTTGTAGAACGCAGCAAGCACCCTCTGATATTAGTCGATCGGGATGGTCTTCGAGCACTTCAGCTTGTATGGTGACAACATGCTCCACTGGAGCATTTCTGCCGCCCCTTCACCTGTCCGTTCGCTTGATAT